>NW_027209203.1:0-31158 GCF_027789765.1 Dendropsophus ebraccatus
GGGCCCCCCCTTTGACATGCGCTCCCACCCAGTAGTCCTCTTATAACCCTCCTACCCACCATACAGAGATTAAATATTGCCTCAAAACTGCTCTGAACAAAACAGAAAGATATTACCAATGATGCCATTACATAACACCATGACCCCTATCACTACAACCCTATAACAGAGTTCAGTTACATCCAGTGACTCACAGGGGGCGTCTTCTCTGACCAGCGTCTTTTACTTCTTTTTTTCTCTCTCCATCCAGTGTGGGCCACCTTGATGTCTTCTCCCGGCTGTGAATCCTCTCTCCAGAATCGGTCAGAGAAACATTTCAGGCTCCAGCACCTATAGTAATTAGGTCCCATGTACCCCTATATAGTAGTTACACCCCTCTGTGCCCCTACTTAATAATTAGGTATGTTCTGTGCCCAAGTATAGTAGTAAGGTATATAGGTACCTCTGTACAGTCCCAATGTAATATAGACCGCTGTGTGCTGCCCTCAGTAGTATATACCCTTGTGCGCTGCCGCCAGTTGTATATACTCCTTGTGTGCTGCCCCCAGTATTATATACTCCTTGTTTGCTGCCCCCAGTAGTATATAGACCCCTGTGTGCTCCCCCAGTTATATATAGACCCCTGTCTGCTGCCCCCAGTAGTATATACCCCTTGTGTGCTGCCCCCAGTAGTATATAGACCCCCCGTGTGCTCCCCCAGCTATATATAGACCCATGTCTGCTTCCCCCAGTAGTATATACCCCTTGTGTGCTGCCCCAGTAGTATATAGACCCCCCTGTGTGCTCCCCCAGCTATATATAGACCCCTGTGTGCTCCCCCAGTTATATATAGACCTCTGTGTGCTCCCCCACTAGTATATAGCCCCCTGTTGGTTCCCCACTAGTATATAGCCCCCCTGTGTGCTCCCCCACTTTTTTATAGCCCCCCTGTGTGCTCCCCCTGTTTATATAGACCCCTTGTGTGCCCCCCCCGTTATATAGCCCCCCATGTGCTCCCCCATTTATATAAACCCCCTGTGCGCTTCCGCCATTTATATAGACCCCCTGTATGCTCCCTCCGTTATACAGCCCCCCTGAGTGTTCCCCCTGTTTATATAGCCTCTCTGTGCGCTCCCCCTCCATTTATATAGACTCTGTGAGCTCCCCCGTTTATATAGCCCCCTGTGCGCTCCCCCCCCCCTCCGTTTATATAGCCTCCTCTGTGTCCTTCCCCCGTTTATATAGACCCCCGCTATGTGCTATAATATATATATATATATCTGCCTGGCACAGATGATGTGAGAAGAGCGCGGGCACAGTGGAGCTGGAAATAGAAGCCCATAGTTGCGAACAGTATGACCCGGTAAGCCCCGCCCCCGCTGCGGTAAGCCCCGCCCCCTGCGCCCACCACGGGGCTAACTAACCAGCAGACTACACAGGGGAGAGGAGGAGAGACGCCATGGACAACAGGAAATATGGTAAGTATAATGGGCCAGTCTCTTACCATATTTCTCTCCTCCTCTGGCCCGGTGTACTCTGCTGATTAGTTAGCTCTGCGGTGGGCGTCGGGGGTGGGACTTATCGGGTCATACTGTTTGCAACTATGGAAGCCTGCACCAGAAGCTCCACGAGATTGAGTACTTAGGGGCATACTAAGTGGGGTACTAAGGGCCATACTAAGGGGGTACTAAGGGGCATACTAAGGGGGTACTAAGGGGCATACTAAGGGGGTACTAAGGGGCATACTCAGGGCGGGTAATAGAAGGTACTAAGGGGCATACTAAGGGGGTACTAAGGGGCATACTAAGGGTGTACTAAGGACATACTAAGAAGGTACTAAGGGCATACTAGGGGGTACTAAGGGACATACTCCGGGGCGTAACTAGAAATGACTGGGCCCCATAGCAAACTTTTGATTGGGGCCCCCCTCCTCTGACCGACCTCTACGCAATCAACACACCCAGCTCTACACAGGTTCTGTACACCATACAAATTACAGTGCAGGTGACTCACAGGAGACGTCTTCTCTGATCAGAGTTCTTCCTTTTCATCTTCTTCCCCATCTTCCCTGGGCCGTTATGAGAACTTCTCCGAGCCACGAATCCACAGAATCTGCCAGAGAAACATATTAGGCTCCTCACTTTGGTACCATCCTCATCTCTTTTCTAACTGCACATCTGTATTGGCCCCTTTAAGCCCTCATTTAGTGAGTAACCCTGACTCTTTGTAGTGTATGTGTGTGTGTGTATATATATATATATATATATATATATATATATATATATATCCCTAATATGCCCCGCTCTGTGTAGACACCTTAAAGATGGTCCCTTGTTCAGTCCTCCATATAGATGGTCTTTTGTGCATCTCCTATAGTAGGGAGCCTCCCTCTTTGTGTTCCTTTATAGTAGATGACAACCTCTCTGCATCCCCTATACCAGGGGTAGGGAACATTGGTCCTCCAGCTGTTGCAAAACTACAACTCCCATCATGTGTGGACAGTCAAAGCTAGAGTTGTAGTTTTGCAACAGCTGGAGGACCAAGGTTCACTATCCCTGCCTGATAGTATATGGCTAGCTCTGTGTGTGCATCCCCCTATAAGTATCCCCCAGTGTTGTCCATCCCCCATATAGATATCCCAGTGTTGTGCATCCCCCTATAGGTAGCCCAGAGTTTTGTGCATCCCCTATAGGCAGCCCCAGTGTTGTGCATCCCCCTATAGGCAACCCCCAGTCTTGTGCATCCCCCTATAGGCAGCCCCCAGTCTTGTGCATCCTCCTATAGGCAACCCCCAGTCTTGTGCATCCCCCTATAAGCAGCCCCCAGTCTTGTGCATCCTCCTATAGGCAACCCCCAGTGTTGTGCATCCCCCTATAGGCAGCCCCAGTCTTGTGCATCCCCCTATAAGCAGCCCCCAGTCTTGTGCATCCCCTATAGGCACCCCCCAATAGTGCCCCAGCTAGGCACCCGTGTATGTGCCTTGGCAGCCAGTGTCAGTGCATCCCTCGTAGGTACCCCAGTGTGTTCCCCCCAGCTAGCGGCCCAGTGTTGTTCCTCCCCAGCCCCCAGTGTTGTTCCTCCCCAGACCCTAGCCCCCCAGTGTTGTTCCTCCCCCATATAGCCCCCAGGGTTGTTCTCCCCCATATAGCCCCCTGTGTTGTGGTCCTCCCCCATATAGCCCCCACTGTTGTTGTCCTCCCCATATAGCCCCCACTGTTGTTGTCCTCCCCCATATAGCCCCCACTGTTGTTGTCCTCCCCCATATAGCCCCCACTGTTGTTGTCCTCCCCCATATAGCCCCCACTGTTGTTGTCCTCCCCATATAGCCCCCACTGTTGTTGTCCTCCCCCATATAGCCCCCAGTGTTTGTCCTCCCCCATATAGCCCCAGTTTTTGTTGTTCCTCCCCCATATAGCCCCCAGTGTTGTTGTCCTCCCCATATAGCCCCCAGTGTTGTTGTCCTCCCCAATATAGCCCCCAGTGTTGTTGTCCTTCCCCCATATAGCCCCCACTGTTGTTGTTCCTCCCAAATATAGCCCCCAGTGTTGTTGTCCTCCCCAATATAGCCCCAGTGTTGTTGTTCCTCCCCCATATAGCCCCAGTGTTGTTGTCCTTCCCCCATATAGCCCCCACTGTTGTTGTCCTTCCCCCATATAGCCCCCACTGTTGTTGTCCTTCCCCCATATAGCCCCCACTGTTGTTGTCCTTCCCCCATATAGCCCCCACTGTTGTTGTCCTCCCCCATATAGCCCCCATTGTTGTTGTCCTTCCCCCATATAGCCCCCACTGTTGTTGTCCTTCCCCCATATAGCCCCCACTGTTGTTGTCCTTCCCCCATATAGCCCCCACTGTTGTTGTCCTTCCCCCATATAGCCCCCACTGTTGTTGTCCTCCCCCCATATAGCCCCCATTGTTGTTGTCCTTCCCCCATATAGCCCCCACTGTTGTTGTCCTTCCCCATATAGCCCCCACTGTTGTTGTCCTTCCCCCATATAGCCCCCACTGTTGTTGTCCTCCCCCATATAGCCCCCACTGTTGGTGTCCTTCCCCTATATAGCCCCCACTGTTGTTGTCCTTCCCCCATAAAGCCCCACTGTTGTTGTCCTTCCCTATAGCCCCCACTGTTGTTGTCCTTCCCCCATATAGCCCCCAGTGTTCCTCTCTGATAAAAAGAAAAAAACAAAACAGAACTCACCAAACCACATGCTTCCCCGTCGGTCGCTGGTCTCTTCTTCTCTCTTCCCCGCCGGATGAGCAGCTCCCTGGTCGAGTCCCACGCAGCGTCATCACTGAGCTCAGTGTGCACCGGCGGCTGGGACTTCCGGTACAGAGAGTGACAGGCTCTCTGTACCCGGAAGTCCCAGCCGCGGCGGCGCACACTGAGCTTAGTGATGACGCTGCGTGGGACTCGACCAGGGAGCTGCTCATCCGGCGGGGGCCGACACTCTTGTGATCGCAAGCAAAACGCTGCTTGCGGTCACAAGAGTGATTGATAGGGCAGGAAGCCTATGGCTTCTCGCGCTGTCAATTAGAACACCTAACACCCGGGAGGCCCGCTCGACCACCGGGTGCTGCAGGCGGTCAGCTTCGGGGCCAAGGCCTCGGGGCCCGGATGCCAGGGGCCCCGTAGCGGCCGCATACTAAGGGGGTACTAAGGGACATACTAAGAAGGTACTAAGGGGCATACTAAGAAGGTACTAAGGGGCATACTAAGGGACATACTAAGAAGGTACTAAGGGGCATACTAAGGGGGTACTAAGGGACATACTAAGAAGGTACTAAGGGGCATACTAAGAATGTACTAAAAGGCATACTAAGAATGTACCAAGGGGCATACTAAGAAGGTACTAAGTGGGTACTATGGGGGTACTAAAGGGCGTACTAAGGGGCATACTAAGGGGGTATTATGGGGGTACTAAAGGGCATACTAAGGGGGTACTAAGGGGCATACTAAAGGGGTACTAAGAAGGTACTAAGGGGCATACTAAGAAGGTACTAAGGGGCATACTTAGAAGGTACTAAGTAGCATACTAAGAGGGTACTAAGGGACATACTAAGAAGGTACTAAGTAGCATACTAAGGGGGTACTAAGGAACATACTAAGAAGGTACTAAGGGACATACTAAGAAGGTACTAAAGGGCATACTAAGAAGGTACTAAGGGGACATACTAAGAAGGTACTGAGAGGCATACTAAGAAGGTACTAAGGGGCATACTAAGAAGGTACTAAGGGGCATACTAAGGGGGTACTAAGGGGAATGGCCCCATGTGTCCCGCTGTCCCCACACCTGGCCCCGGCGTTCGCGTGCGCACCAGAAGCTCCACGAGATTGAGTACTAAGGGCCATACTAAGGGGGGTACTAAGGGGCATACTACGGGGGTACGAAGGGGCATACTAAAGGGGTACTATGGGGCATACTAAGGGGCATACTAAGGGGGTACTAAGTGGCATACTAAG
Organism: Dendropsophus ebraccatus; assembly: GCF_027789765.1. Taxonomy (NCBI): domain Eukaryota; kingdom Metazoa; phylum Chordata; class Amphibia; order Anura; family Hylidae; genus Dendropsophus; species Dendropsophus ebraccatus. The sequence goes on from NW_027209203.1 coordinate 5,438, forward strand.
GGCGGGTACTAAGAAGGTACTAAGGGGCATACTAAGGGGGGTACTAAGGGACATTCTAAGGGACATACTAAGGAAGGTACTAAGGGGCATACTAAGGGGCATACTAAGGGACATACTAAGAAGGTACTAAGGGGCATACTAAGGGGGTACTAAGGGACATACTAAGGGGTTACTAAGAAGGTACTAAGGGACATACTAAGAAGGTACTAAGGGGCATACTAAGAAGGTACTATGGGACATACTAAGAAGGTACTAAGGGGCATACTAAGGGGGTACTAAGGGACATACTAAGAAGGTACTAAGGGACATACTAAGAAGGTACTAAGGGGCATACTAAGAAGGTACTAAGGGGCATACTATGGGACATACTAAGAAGGTACTAAGGGGCATACTAAGGGGGTACTAAGGGACATACTAAGAAGGTACTAAGGGGCATACTAACTGGGTACTAAGGGACATACTAAGAAGGTACTAAGGGGCATACTAAGAAGGTACTAAGGGCATACTAAGGGACATACTAAGAAGGTACTAAGGGGCATACTAAGGGGGTACTAAGGGGACATACTAAGAAGGTACTAAGGGGCATACTAAGGGGGTACTAAGGGACATACTAAGAAGGTACTAAGGGGCATACTAAGAAGGTACTAAGGGGCATACTAAGAAGGTACTAAGGGGGTACTAAGGGGGTACTAAAGGGCATACTAAGGGGGTACTAAGGGGCATACTAAGGGGGTACTATGGGGGTACTAAAGGGCATACTAAGGGGGGTACTAAGGGGCATACTAAGGGGGTACTAAGGGACATACTAAGAATGTACTAAAGGGAATTCTAAGGGGGTACTAAGGGGCATACTAAGAAGGTACTAACGGGCATATTAAGCAGATACTAAGGGGCATACTAAGAAGGTACTAAGGAGCATACTAAGGGGTACTAAGGGACATACTAAGAAGGTACTAAGGGGCATACTAAGGGGGGTACTAAGGGACATACTAGGAAGGTACTAAGGGGTATACTAAGAAGGTACTGAGGGGCATACTAAGAAGGTACTAAAAGGCATACTAAGAAGGTACTAAGGGGATACTAAGGGGCATACTAAGGGGGTACTAAGGGGCATACTAAGAAGGTACTAAGGGGCATACTAAGAAGGTACTAAGGGGCATACTAAGAAGGTACTAAGGGGGGTACTATGGGGGTACTAAAGGGCATACTAAGGGGCATACTAAGGGGGTACTAAGGGGCATACTAAGGGGGTACTAAGGGACATACTAAGAGGCATTCTAAGAGGGTACTAAGGGGCATACTAAAGGATACTAAGAGGCATACAACATAGGGGCATGCTATATACCATGTGGGGGCTAAAAAGGAGGGCTTACATTATGTGGGGGCTACAAAGGGGGCTATACTATGTGCTTTTGGGGGGCTCCTGCACAGGAATGGGGCCTATACTATATAGGGGCTGCTACGGGGGAGGGCTATACTCTATGGGGACTGCTGCACAGGGGGAGGGGAAAGAAGATGTCCCCTGTGAGTCACTGAATACCGGCAATACAATCACCTATAAGGTCTGCAGGTGTACAGCTGCATCTACTGCTATATGGTCACTGCTGAGGGAGAGTACTGCTCTGTGTACAGCCTCATCTAACGCTATATGGTGACTGCTGAGGGAGAGTACTGCTCTGTGTTTAGTGGATGTCATGTAGTAATGATATGGGGGGATAAGTCACTATGTGGTGAAGATCTGGTGATATTTGTTTCATATGTAATGGTAACAGGTGATGCGGTTATGAGGTGCGTGGCTACTTGGGGCGTGGCATATTGCCATGACTGTCCCTCTTTCCTCTGCTCAAAAGTTGGGAGGTATGTCCATGTACTGTATGTGATATGGCTGCTTTTAGTGGGAGGCAGAGTAGGAATTTCTAAGATTCTGGTCAAGTATGTGTACACAGCTTGTCCAGGTGAAGAGCCATGGGTGTCTCCCCGCTCAGCCTCTGGATGTCTAAATTGCACAGATTATACCTTGTATGTATTGGCCTGCTTTACAGCAATAGCGCTGTTGCTATGCCCTGGCCCCTAGGGGCCACTCCGCAGTATAGATGGTGCTAACAGGCAGGAACCGGGGCAGCTGTAGGATAATGTGGTCACGGTGTAGGCACGAGGGTGATACAGCTGGAAACCGGGTTTCTGACCATGCGGGAATACTGGGCATGCGATTCCTTGTTGTCCTTAGTCAGGGCACCAATTATCACACCAATGCCAAGGTTCAGAAACAACGGTAGTTGTATATTTATTGTAACGGTGGTAACTAGTAGCAACAGTCTCTCCGGATGCAACCGGGAACAAGGCAATCTTGAATAAAGCAGAGTAATGGGTGATGCTGCAATAGGCTGTGAGAGTAGCGTGCTGAATGATGGGAGTAGTAGTGATACTGAGGATAAGATGCTGGGTGGAATGAGACTTGAATGAAATACTTGCTGTTGATGATTAGAGAAGATGATGAGAGGAATGACTAAAGAATTGACACCCAGATGAGAATCTTGAGACTTGAGACAGGAATACAGCCAGTGGACTGGAGCAGCAGGAAGTGGACTGAGGTAGCACAGGAAGTCTCATGGTATCCCCCAGCCAAAGCTCTATGGCCATTGGGGGTACCATGGAAACAGGGGCAGTCACGTGACAGCCAGCCATTGTATCATCACACCATTAGGCATATACAGTGAAATATACCTGAGAAGTACCATACTTGAACACTGGGGGGGGACATAATACCATTAGGCACTGATACCTGAATATACATACAATAAATGAATGGAATAGCAGACCTGAATACTGCAGGGGGTTGACACAATGCACGCAGTTTGCAGTGGACCATAGCTTTCCAGAACAGAACTGGTTATAATAAAAGTGTGAGAATAAGAGGGCCTGTTCTGGGACACTGCATACCTCCCTACTAGAAATTAGCCGACCTCGGCGAACCACAAGTTGAGGTAGATGTGGCCGAATGAACATAAAGGACCAAGACAACAAGACAAGAGGAAGGAATGTGAGTGTAAATGAGTACGAAGGTGTGTGTTTCCCACGCTCAAGGCATAGGTGACAAAGTGACAAGAGAGAAAATCCTGGTGGCAGGACTTCACCTAGGGGTGCCTAACGTACTCTGGTTACAGGTAGTTAGTGCGTGAACCATCTGACATGGAAGTCAGGACTACTCAACTGCTGGCGGGCGACCCTCAATATTCCAGACAGTTTGGACAGGAGGTTTCCAATGAAATACGATACCCTACTGGAAAGAAAACTGTGAAGACCTGTGTACTGCCTTGGGTGTCTGTGTGAAGTGTCTTGGACACCTGAAAGACAAAAGAACAAAATAATAAAAGCAAACATACATGGGGAGCTCCCTTTCATACCAGTCAATCATACAATGCAATTACTCAATAGGCCAGACACACGAAATCTAAATGACACACGACTATCTAAATGACTTTTCTACTTACTCAGAGGAAGGAAATATATATAAGACTCTGATATGAAAATAACCTTTTGACTACTGAAGTGCAAGACTGAAGTGCAATCATGAAATACAATAATAAATCTCTGGCAATCACACAATCATAAAAAATGCTTTAGGAAGAACTGGATAAGTGTCTCTGTTTGGTAGAGTCTCTTTTAGGCAATTGAAACCATCGTCCATGTAAAGGCTCTGGGACAGGCACTAGAGAACAGTTTGGTCAATGTGTCCATCAGCACATAGCTGGTTAGTACAGGGAGCTTGGTCAGGATGACCAGGTGCGAACCTTAAACGTTGCAAACTTCACACTGCAAACAAAACTGAAAAGGAAAACAGTTCAAGCCTCATGGGCTCAGTTCCAACTTGGAGCCTAATAGGAGGCAGAGAGGCCCCCAGCAGACTTCTTCTGCTTCTGCCACGGGTAGCGGAAGCAGGGAGGCCCTGGAGCAGAAGTATCGCTAGAGGTAGTAGTGACCACGATACTAGGGGTGCTGGTGGTGATGGGGGAAATAATGGGAGCCACATGGTATGTGACTGTAGTGGTTGAACAGGCGGCTTTAGCCACAGCAGTGGGAGCAGTAGTGGTGGCTTTAGTAGTAGTGGAATCCGCAGCTCTGGAGGTAGCTTTTAGAGAGCCTAGAGGCTTGAAGTCTTGCCAGTCCTCATCCCAATCCTCCGAAGGAGTTGGCAGAAAAGGCCTCTGTACAGCCTTCTTAGGCCTGGTAACAGCAGCCGCCCAGGGACCTTTCGGGGACCCCACACGAGTATACTCCACAATCTCCCCGGGGATGAGGTTATTCAGATAACCCGGCTGATATTCTCTCATGACAGCCCGGCGGTTAACCAGTACGAGGAGACTGGTGTAGGAGTCCATCACCAGGCCATAATCCCGTTTTTTATCAAATTTGGTGACTGGCGCCCCTTCTTCTCTCCAGAGGGGCTGAGCCTGGCCTGGGTCGTTCGAGCTTCCGAATAAAGAGTCGCTCGGATGCAGCATTGGACTCCAGGTATGGGGTGTAGGGGTGGTCCCCAGAGCGGGGGCATAATCCGGGTAAGGCACTGCAGGAGGCTGTTCCGGCGCTAGGCCGGTTTTGACAGGAGGTACCTCACTGGCACTGGGAGCTGTGGTTGTGTGCCGGACAGAAGTAGAGGCCGCTGGTACCGTCGTAACCATGGTGGAAGCGATCTTAGTGGCGAGCGGAAGCAGGGACAGTGCTTGTCGGATCTCCTCCGCTAGCTTAACGATGGCTGGCTCATCCCGGAACACCCACTGGGGTAAGGGAGGCGTCTCAGGCCCCGGTAGCCACCAGGGCCTCGTAAAACAGGAAGCCTTGAGGTTTCTTCCCCCGCTAGGGACAGGGATAGGGGGCACTGGGGCCTCACTACTCACAACTCAGGTCGCAGTCTGGTGAAGTAGATCCTCCGGTGGAGAATACCAGGTCGATTCACTAGAACGGCCGGGACCCAAGGAGAGACGGTCATCAGCTGAGGACTCCTTGGCCCGGTCAGTACGGAGCGGAGTGGAGGTCCGGGTGGAACCTGGGTCCTCTGACTCAGAGGAGCCCCAGCTGGAGTCACTGCCCGGAGGGAGCGGTGCTAGGAAACAGACCGGGTCCAGCTCCGGTAGGCTTTCGGGCCACTCGGGCACTACTGGAGCAGCGGCAGCAGAGATGCACTCCTCGGGGGTCGCCATCTTGTCACGCTCTGGTGCGGCCTTGAGGGCCTGGGAGGAGGCGGAGCGCAGGGGCTGAAGTTCCGGCCCGGCAACAGTGACGTCATCTGGCACAGGCAGCCAGTCAGGAGCAGTCAATGCAAAGTCTATGGTGCCGGGCGATTCCCGCGCTTTGGCAGCAAGGCGGTTAACCCCCTTCTCTCTGGGGTATGGCGCAGTTACAAACTGAAGAAGATGGCGTCCATCTTGTGTACCGTCTAGGGCCCTGAGCGCCTCGATTACCCCCATGGTGATATGGCAAAGTCTTTCTAGGGATTGTAGTGCTCCTCTGGGGAATAGTTGGAGCGGGCACAACGCAGGTTTGTATCCTGTTTGTGATGCCAAAAATGCGATGCCCTGGCCCCTAGGGGCCACTCCACAGTATAGATGGTGCTAACAGGCAGGAACCGGGGCAGCTGTAGGATAATGTGGTCACGGTGTAGGCACGAGGGTGATACAGCTGGAAAACGGGTTCCTGACCATGCGGGAATACTGGGCATGCGATTCTTCGTTGTCCTTAGTCAGGGCACCAATTATCACACTAATGCCAAGGATCAGAAACAATGGTAGTTGTATATTTATTGTAACGGTGGTAACTAGTAGCAACAGTCTCTCCGGATGCAATAAGGCAATCTTGAATAAAGCAGAGTAATGGGTGATGCTGCAATAGGCTGTGAGAGTAGCGTGCTGAATGATGGGAGTAGTAGTGATACTGAGGATAGGATGCTGGGTGGAATGAGACTTGAATGAAATACTTGCTGTTGATGATTAGAGAAGATGATGAGAGGAATGACTGAAGAATTGACACCCAGATGAGAATCTTGAGACTTGAGACAGGAACACAGCCAGTGGACTGGAGCAGCAGAGCACACGCAGGCCTCTCTCTTAGCAGAGAGAGAGGACAGACACACTTGTCTCCCTGAAGGTGGAGGACAAGACTACGACTGAACAGGAACAGCCAGGGCCGGGACAAAGGGTAGGCCAGGGTAGGCGATGGCCTAGGGCGCCATCTAGTGGTGAGTTACAGGGGGCGCAATTTCAATCTCCAAAAAAAAAAAATTACTGCTAGGACCTGCTAGGACCTTTCACTCGGACTAGAGGCTCCGCCCCCTCCTCACCATGTGACCTCCTCACTATCTGACTGCTGGAGGCCGTGCCGACTGCTGGGGCTGCTGTCTGGTGAGTTCACTGACTGACTCTTATCATCCTGTAGGTGTAGGGAGGCTGGGAGTGCTGGGAGAGGGAGGTCACCTAGGTCACAGGGCTGCCCCATATAACACTGCCCCATATCCCTGCACTGCTCCTCTATACACAGCACTTCCCATATTGTTCCCCAACCTGTGGGTCACCAGCTGCTCCAAAACTACAACAGTCACAGCATGATAGGAGTTGTAGTCCTGCCACAGCTTGGGACTCACAGGTTGGTGAACACATGTGTTTATTATGTACAGGCTAATTCTCCTGACACTGGTGCTTTATATCCTTATTGTATTGGGTCCTTGTACTGGGTCAGGCAGGATCAGTATATGATGTGTATATGGCGCTGTGCGGTCATGGTATAGGGGGAGGTGTATGTGGCAGGATCAGTATATGAGGTGTATATGGCGCTGTGCTGTCATGGTATAGGGGGGGCGTATGTGGCAGGATCAGTATATGATGTGTATATGGCGCTGTGACTGTGCTGTCATGGTATAGGGGAGGTGTATGTGGCAGGATCAGTATAGGATGTGTATATGGCGCTGTGACTGTGCTGTCATGGTATAGGGGGGGGCGTATGTGGCAGGATGAGTATATGATGTGTATATGGCGCTGTGCTGTCATGGTATAGGGGGGGGCGTATGTGGCAGGATGAGTATATGATGTGTATATGGCGCTGTGCTGTCATGGTATAGGGGAGGTGGATGTGGCAGGATCAGTATATGATGTGTATATGGCGCTGTGACTGTGCTGTCATGGTATAGGGGAGGTGTATGTGGCAGGATCAGTATATGATGTGTATATGGCGCTGTGCTGTCATGGTATAGGGGAGGTGTATGTGGCAGGATCAGTATATGATGTGTATATGGCGCTGTGACTGTGCTGTCATGGTATAGGGGAGGTGTATGTGGCAGGATCAGTATATGATGTGTATATGGCGCTGTGACTGTGCTGTAATGGTATAGGGGAGGTGTATGTGGCAGGATCAGTATATGATGTGTATATGGCGCTGTGACTGTGCTGTCATGGTATAGGGGAGGTGTATGTGGCAGGATCAGTATATGATGTGTATATGGCGCTGTGACTGTGCTGTCATGGTATAGGGGAGGTGTATGTGGCAGGATCAGTATATGATGTGTATATGGCGCTGTGACTGTGCTGTCATGGTATAGGGGGAGGTGTATGTGGCAGGATCAGTATATGATGTGTATATGGCGCTGTGACTGTGCTGTCATGGTATAGGGGAGGTGTATGTGGCAGGATCAGTATATGATGTGTATATGGCGCTGTGACTGTGCTGTCATGGTATAGGGGAGGTGTATGTGGTAGGATCAGTATATGATGTGTATATGGCGCTGTGCTGTCATGGTATAGGGGAGGTGTATGTGGTAGGATCAGTATATGATGTGTATATGTGTCTGTGCTGTCATGGTATAGGGGAGGTGTATGTGGCAGGATCAGTATATGATGTGTATATGGCGCTGTGACTGTGCTGTCATGGTATAGGGGAGGTGTATGTGGTAGGATCAGTATATGATGTGTATATGGAGCTGTGACTGTGCTGTCATGGTATAGGGGAGGTGTATGTGGCAGGATTAGTATATGATGTGTATAGGGGAGGTGTATGTGGCAGGATCAGTATATGATGTGTATATGTGACTGTGCTGTCATGGTATAGGGGAGGTGTATGTGGCAGGATCAGTATATGATGTGTATATGGCGCTGTGCTGTCATGGTATAGGGGAGGTGTATGTGGCTGGATCAGTATATGATGTGTATATGGCGCTGTGACTGTGCTGTCATGGTATAGGGGAGGTGTATGTGGCTGGATCAGTATATGATGTGTATATGGCGCTGTGACTGTGCTGTCATGGTATAGGGGAGGTGTATGTGGCAGGATCAGTATATGATGTGTATATGGAGCTGTGCTGTCATGGTATAGGGGAGGCTCCTGTGCTGCATAATTTTCTCTGTTCCTGAAGTCTGTAACGCTGTATATTCCTGTTATACCTATAGCACAATGTGCGCCATCATTATACCCGAGGGGCCTGGTGTGTGACACCTAAATTCTCAGGATGCCATGTGTGACACTACTACATTCAGGTGGCATGGTGTGTTACAGTCAGGGGGTACCGTATACACGGTCCTGTTACAGTCAGGGGGTACAGTATACACGGTCCTGTTACAGTCAGGGGGTACAGTATACATGGTCCTGTTACAGTCAGGGGGTACAGTATACACGGTCCTGTTACAGTCAGGGGGTACAGTATACATGTCCTGTTACAGTCAGGGGGTACAGTATACACGGTCCTGTTACATTCAGGGGGTACAGTATACATGGTCCTGTTACAGTCAGGGGGTACAGTATACACGGTCCTGTTACAGTCAGGGGGTACAGTATACATGGTCCTGTTACAGTCAGGGGGTACAGTATACATGGTCCTGTTACAGTCAGGGGGTACAGTATACACGGTCCTGTTACAGTCAGGGGGTACAGTATACACGGTCCTGTTACAGTCAGGGGGTACAGTATACATGGTCCTGTTACAGTCAGGGGGTACAGTATACACGGTCCTGTTACAGTCAGGGGGTACAGTATACATGGTCCTGTTACAGTCAGGGGGTACAGTATACACGGTCCTGTTACAGTCAGGGGGTACAGTATACATGACCCCCACATACAGTATAGCCTCCTGGCTGTCCCCGCATAGCGTACAGTCTATTCTGGGGGGGGCGCCATTTGTCTTCTCTGCCTAGGGCACCAAAACTCCTTGTCCCGGCCCTGGGAACAGCAAAGCAACACACCCTATCCCCTCTGGGGTAGGAGATAGACTGAGGTAGCACAGGAAGTCTCATGGTATCCCCCAGCCAAAGCTCTATGGCCATTGGGGGTACCATGGAAACAGGGGCAGTCACGTGACATCCAGCCATTGCATCATCACACCATTAGGCATATACAGTGAAATATACCTGAGAAGTACCATACTTGAACACTGGGGGGGGCGACATAATACCATTAGGCACTGATACCTGAATGTACATACAATAAATGAATGGAATAGCAGACCTGAATACTGTAGGGGGTTGACACAATACACGGAGTTTGCAGTGGACCATAGCTTTCCAGAACAGAACTGGTTATAATAAAAGTGTGAGAATAAGAGGGCCTGTTCTGGGACACTGCACTGTCTTAACAGCTGTTTCAAATGCCAGACATAGTCATCACGGACAGGTGTATCCACCTATCCATAGCCAATGTGCACAAGCTGACATCCATAAAAAATAAACAAGCAGAAGTCCCACGGTCCATCCCACTGCCTTAATGAGGAGACAAGATACAAATGTACTGTCACCTGAGGGGGAAAGACTGAGCCTCTCTCCGCTTGGCGATCTTGTGCTAGGCCGCAAATGCTAAAATAAATTAGACTGCAATGAACATGTGACTGAGGGAAAGGGTGGGGACATTTCTGCCTGCTGGTGAATGGTTTTAAGTAGAAACCTGCCTGCACAATTACTGTATTTTCCGGCGTATAAGACGACTTTTTAACCCCGAAAAATCTTCTTAGAAGTCGGGGGTCGTCTTATACGTCAAATATGGTCGCCCCATACGGTGGGGGGGGGGCGCAAAAAATGGCCCCATCCCCACTGTATCGGGCGACCACTATAAAAAAAAAAAAACAACATTTAACTCACCTCTCCTGGGCAGCTGAGCGTCTTTGTTTAAAAAAAAAAAAAAATTAGCTGCAGTTAACCCCTGCCTGACTGCAGCAGGCCTCTCCACTTTTAACAAAGACTGCACTAGTGGTTACATTTAAAGAAGAACCCTTTCTTGAAGCATGTACAGCGACCAAATTATGTCACAGGCCTTCCACTTTTAAAAAATACTGCACCCCTTCCTCCTGCCTCACTGACATTCTGACAGCCAGCAGCTCTTCAGTACAGACTACCCCTATGCTGTGACCTGAAACAGGGGCGGATTAACTTTATCATAGGCCCCGGGCTGTTCACCAAGCCTGGGCCCCCCCAGCCCACTGTAACTATGGCAGCACTGGCACTAGTTCATAATAAAGGATAGATAATGTCATGATGCCCTGAATTGTGCAAAATTGCTGTAAAAAGCAGCGATTTTTGCAAATCCTGGCAGAACTGTAACCAGGAGATAATACACCACCAGTGTCGGACTGGGGTACCTTGGGCCCACCAGGGAAATTGATTCTTGGGGCCCACCCAACATTTAAAGACATAATCAGCACCAAACCTTTCACGTTAGTACAGCGATTTTTGCATAGAGCTGTGTATGTGAGCAGCAATACTAGTGCACTGCCAACACTTATACAGTTGTTACTGATTTATGCAGTTGTGGTAAAACTGCACCATTTAGGTAGAAACTTAAAGAGAACCTGTCACCTCCCGTAGAGAATGAATGGAGCCGTCATTCTCATCTCAGCAGGGCGCGCTCCAGGCTTCCCACAGTGATATCTCCGTCCCCGCACCGGCTGAAGAAGCGGGACTTCGGGAATTAGGTGACTATAAGGGGCTCTAGCGGGGGTCGGCCAGGCTCTGACCCGACACGGGAGGTGACAGGTTCTCTTTAATATTGCTGCAAAAACACATGAAAAATGTCATGTGTGAACACAGACTAAGAAACATAAACGATGAAGGAGAAAATGACCATCTAGTCTATTCTTATATTACAATCTCCAGCAGAGGAGACCAATAATGGTTTATTCTAGCCTCACCACAAGGTGTTGGGCTAGAATAAGACTTTTAAGGACCTTCATAAAAGGCATATCAGTGGTCATTAAAGCGTTAAAGGGGTACTCAGGTAAATAATATATTTTTTTCAAATCTGTCAGAAGTTACAGATCAGTAAATTACTTTGATTTAAATATCTTCAGTCTTCCAGTACTTATCAGCTGCTGTATGTACTGCAGGAAGTGGTGTATTCTCTCCAGTCTGACACAGTGCTCTCTGCTGCCACCTCTGTCCATGTCAGGAACTGTCCAGAGCAGCAGCAAATCCCCATAGAAAACCTCTCCTACTCTGGGCAGTTCCTGACATGGACAGAGGTGGCAGCAGAAAGCACTGTGTCAAACTGGAGAGAATACACCACTTCCTGCAGGACATACAGCAGCTGATAAGTATTGGAAGACTGGAGATTTTTAATTAGAAGTAATTTACAAATTCCTATAACTTCCTCACACCTGTTAATTTGAAAAAATATTTTTCACCAGAATACCCCTTTTACCAGAATATCCCAGCCGGATGGTCTTCATCTCTGTTGAATTGTGATTCAGGCACACCCGTGTGTGCCCGCATCTGAATTCCCCGATGCACACAATGGAGCGTGCAGCCGGAGCTCCATTGCGTGCACTGACAGGTTCTCTGCAGCCGCTATTCAATGAATAGTGGCTGCAGAAAACTGACATGTCAGTTTCTTGTGGCGCTGCTGGCCAGTTACTTTAGCGGTACTTTATACACATTGATGCCGCCTGCAGCCCTTTCAACGGAACTAGGAGACTCTGTACAATAATTTCGCAGCAGAGACTGCACCAAAGTAGTACAAAATCTTGTGATTTTATTCACTCCCTCTTGTGCGAGGTTTCGGTGTACTCTAGCCTTTCTCAGGGCTAAAACCGAAATATCGCGCTAGAGGGTGTGAATCAAGTCACAAGATTTTTTTCCTACTTTGGTGCAGTCTGTGCTGCTGATTTTTTTAAACTGTGTCTGGAGGGGGGGCAGTCAGATGAGGGGGCATTATACTACCTGTGTCTGGAGGGGGTGCAGTCAGATGAGGGGGCATTATACTACCTGTGTCTGGAGGGGGTGCAGTCAGATGAGGGGGCATTATACTACCTGTGTCTGGAGGGGGTGCAGTCAGATGAGGGGGCATTATACTACATGTGTCTGGAGGAGGTGCAGTCAGATGAGGGGGGCATTATACTACCTGTGTCTGGAGAGGGTGTGGTCAGATGAGGGGGGCATTATACTACCTGTGTCTGGAGGGGGGCAGTCAGATGAGGGGGGCATTATACTACCTGTGTCTGGAGGGGGTGCAGTCAGATGAGGGGGCATTATACTACATGTGTCTGGAGGGGGTGCAGTCAGATGAGGGGGCATTATACTACCTGTGTCTGGAGGGGTGCAGTCAGATGAGGGGGCATTATACTACCTGTGTCTGGAGGGGGTGCAGTCAGATGAGGGGGGCATTATACTACCTGTGTCTGGAGGGGGTGCAGTCAGATGAGGGGGCATTATACTACCTGTGTCTGGAGGGGGTGCAGTCAGATGAGGGGGGCATTATACAACCTGTGTCTGGAGGGGGTGCAGTCAGATGAGGGGGGCATTATACTACCTGTGTCTGGAGGGGGTGCAGTCAGATGAGGGGGGCATTATACTACCTGTGTCTGGAGGGGGTGCAGTCAGATGAGGGGGGCATTATACTACCTGTGTCTGGAGGGGGTGCAGTCAGATGAGGGGGCATTATACTACCTGTGTCTGGAGGGGGTGCAGTCAGATGAGGGGGCATTATACTACATGTGTCTGGAGGGGGTGCAGTCAGATGAGGGGGCATTATACTACATGTGTCTGGAGGGAGGGCAGTCAGATGAGGGGGGCATTATACTACATGTGTCTGGAGGGAGGGCAGTCAGATGAGGGGGCATTATACTACCTGTGTCTGGAGGGGGTGCAGTCAGATGAGGGGGCATTATACTAACAGTGTCTGGAGGGGGGGCAGTCAGATGAGGGGGGCATTATACTACCTGTGTCTGGAGGGGGTGCAGTCAGATGAGGGGGGCATTATACTACCTGTGTCTGGAGGGGTGCAGTCAGATGAGGGGGCATTATACTACCTGTGTCTGGAGGGGTGCAGTCAGATGAGGGGGCATTATACTACCTGTGTCTGGAGGGAGTGCAGTCAGATGAGGGGGCATTATACTACCTGTGTCTGGAGGGGGTGCAGTCAGATGAGGGGGCATTATACTACCTGTGTCTGGAGGGGGTGCAGTCAGATGAGGGGGGGCATTATACTACCTGTGTCTGGAGGGGGTGCAGTCAGATGAGGGGGGCATTATACTACCTGTGTCTGGAGGGGGTGCAGTCAGATGAGGGGGCATTATACTACCTGTGTCTGGAGGGAGTGCAGTCAGATGAGGGGGGCATTACACTACCTGTGTCTGGAGGGGGTGCAGTCAGATGAGGGGGGCATTATACTACCTGTGTCTGGAGGGAGTGCAGTCAGATGAGGGGGGCATTATACTACCTGTGTCTGGAGGGGGTGCAGTCAGATGAGGGGGCATTATACTACCTGTGTCTGGAGGGAGTGCAGTCAGATGAGGGGGCATTATACTACCTGTGTCTGGAGGGGGTGCAGTCAGATGAGGGGGCATTATACTACCTGTGTCTGGAGGGGGGGGCAGTCAGATGAGGGGGCATTATACTACATGTGTCTGGAGGGGGTGCAGTCAGATGAGGGGGCATTATACTACCTGTGTCTGGAGGGGGTGCAGTCAGATGAGGGGGCATTATACTACCAGTGTCTGGAGGGGGTGCAGTCAGATGAGGGGGCATTATACTACCTGTGTCTGGAGGGAGTGCAGTCAGATGAGGGGGCATTATACTACCTGTGTCTGGAGGGGGTGCAGTCAGATGAGGGGGCATTATACTACCCGTGTCTGGAGGGGGTGCAGTCAGATGAGGGGGCATTATACTACCTGTGTCTGGAGGGGGTGCAGTCAGATGAGGGGGGCATTATACTACCTGTGTCTGGAGGGGGTGCAGTCAGATGAGGGGGGCATTATACTACCTGTGTCTGGAGGGGGTGCAGTCAGATGAGGGGGCATTATACTACCTGTGTCTGGAGGGGGTGCAGTCAGATGAGGGGGCATTATACTACCTGTGTCTGGAGGGGGTGCAGTCAGATGAGGGGGCATTATACTACCTGTGTCTGGAGGGGGGGCCGTCCGATGCGGGGGGCATTATACTACCTGTGTCTGGAGGGGGTGCAGTCAGATGAGGGGGCATTATACTACATGTGTCTGGAGGGAGTGCAGTCAGATGAGGGGGCATTATACTACCTGTGTCTGGAGGGGGTGCAGTCAGATGAGGGGGGCATTATACTACCTGTGTCTGGAGGGGGTGCAGTCAGATGAGGGGGCATTATACTACCTGTGTCTGGAGGGGGGTGCAGTCAGATGAGGGGGCATTATACTACCTGTGTCTGGAGGGGGTGCAGTCAGATGAGGGGGGGCATTATACTACCTGTGTCTGGAGGGGGTGTGGTCAGATGAGGGGGGCATTATACTACCTGTGTCTGGAGGGGTGCAGTCAGATGAGGGGGCATTATACTACCTGTGTCTGGGGGGAGTGCAGTCAGATGAGGGGGCATTATACTACCTGTGTCTGGAGGGGGTGCAGTCCGATGAGGGGGCATTATACTACCTGTGTTTGGAGGGGGTGCAGTCAGATGAGGGGGCATTATACTACCTGTGTCTGGAGGGGGTGCAGTCAGATGAGGGGGGCATTATACTACCTGTGTCGGGAGGGGGTGCAGTCAGATGAGGGGGGCATTATACTACCTGTGTCTGGAGGGGGTGCAGTCAGATGAGGGGCATTATACTACCTGTGTCTGGAGGGGGTGCAGTCAGATGAGGGGGCATTATACTACCTGTGTCTGGAGGGAGTGCAGTCAGATGAGGGGGCATTATACTACCTGTGTCTGGAGGGGGTGCAGTCAGATGAGGGGGCATTATACTATCCGTGTCTGGAGGGGGTGCAGTCAGATGAGGGGGGCATTATACTACCTGTGTCTGGAGGGAGTGCAGTCAGATGAGGGGGGCATTATACTACCTGTGTCTGGAGGGGGTGCAGTCAGATGAGGGGGGCATTATACTACCTGTGTTTGGAGGGGGTGCAGTCAGATAAGGGGGGCATTATACTACCTGTGTCTGGAGGGGGTGCAGTCAGATAAGGGGGCATTATACTACCTGTGTCTGGAGGGGGGGCAGTCAGATGAGGGGGGCATTATACTACCTGTGTCTGGAGGGGTGCAGTCAGATGAGGGGGCATTATACTACCTGTGTCTGGAGGGGGTGCAGTCAGAGGAGGGGGCATTATACTACCTGTGTCTGGAGGGAGTGCAGTCATATGAGGGGGGCATTATACTACCTGTGTCCTGGAGGGGGTGCAGTCAGATGAGGGGGGCATTATACTACCTGTGTCTGGAGGGGGTTCAGTCAGATGAGGGGGCATTATACTACCTGTGTCTGGAGGGGGGTGCAGTCAGATGAGGGGGCATTATAATACCTGTGTCTGGAGGGGGTGCAGTGAGATGAGGGGGGCATTATACTACCTGTGTCTGGAGGGGGTGCAGTCAGATGAGGGGGCATTATACTACCTGTGTCTGGAGGGGGTGCAGTCAGATGAGGGGGCATTATACTACCTGTGTCTGGAGGGGGTGCAGTCAGATGAGGGGGCATTATACTACCTGTGTCTGGAGGGGGTGCAGTCAGATGAGGGGGCATTATAATAACAGTGTCTGGAGGGGGTGCAGTGAGATGAGGGGGGCATTATACTACCTGTGTCGGGAGGGGGTGCAGTCAGATGAGGGGGCATTATACTACCTGTGTCTGGAGGGGGTGCAGTCAGATGAGGGGGCATTATACTACCTGTGTCTGGAGAGGGTGCAGTCAGATGAGGGGGGCATTATACTACCTGTGTCTGGAGGGAGTGCAGTCAGATGAGGGGGCATTATACTACCTGTGTCTGGAGGGGGTGCAGTCAGATGAGGGGGGGCATTATACTACCTGTGTCTGGAGGGGTGCAGTCAGATGAGGGGGCATTATACTACCTGTGTCTGGAGGGGGTGCAGTCAGATGAGGGGGCATTATACTACCTGTGTCTGGAGGGGGTGCAGTCAGATGAGGGGGGCATTATACTACCTGTGTCTGGAGGGGGTGCAGTCAGATGAGGGGGCATTATACTACCTGTGTCTGATGCTGATGCTTATATCTTTATTTTTTGAGTTGGTGCAATAATTGAGAAGAAGTTTGCACTCTGGAGGTCCCAGTTGTGCAGGAGATCTGTAAGGCTTAGGCGCTGATCAGCTGATTCAGGATTCTCACATCAAAGACGATAGGAGTTGTAGTAGAAGTAACAGTAAGACTTTAATCAATGGATGACCCATTGAAAACCCTCAATAGATCTGACAAAGAGGGTTCTCCTCAAAACGACTCATCCATTGATGAAAGTCTTACTGTTATGTCTACTACTACTCCTATCATCCTACCATCACTCCTATAATACTGAATCAGCCTAACTAACACTAACACACACACACAGACACAACACACCTTACATATATACATACATCTAATCATACTAACACACACACAAATAGACACATGACAGACACACAAACATATATACACAGATACAAAAGCATGCAGATTATATATATATATATACACAGTAAAATATTTATAGTACTACATTATGTAATATACACTATATACTTGATAGATGCACACACACACACACACACACATGCATAAACACATGACACAGATGTACAAACACACACAGATTACAAAGACAGACAAATATACAGTTAACAAACTCACATGTTCAGCAGGGCAGGAAGCTCCATGGAGTCCTGTTGTCTCAATCTTTCCCTCCTCTTCTCCCAGCCAGGCCCAGCAGCGGTAGCCTCTCCCCCTTCTCCTGTGTACCGACTGCATACATAGCAACAGGAGAGTCACATGATTGCAGAAGGGAGGGGGGATGGAGGGCCCTGCTGCTGCTCTCGGCATCTTCCTCATGACAGGCAGAAAGAGAGCAGGGCTGAGGCTGGGAGCGGGGACACACTGAGTGCAGGGGGAGGGCCCATGCCGCCTGTTCTTTTCAGCAGTGTGGGAACAAGCAGGGGCCCCCTTGCGCTCCCTATCAAATGGTAGGCCCCTCTCTGGCTCAGGGACAGGGCCCAGCAAGGAGAAAGGAGGGGGGAGGGGGCGGGGCCCACTGGGGAATCCCCGGCTCCCCAGTGGCCCAGTCCGAGCCTGTACACCACTGAAAGTATAAGTCTTTTTGGGTGGCCATGAGCCCCCTTAGGGGCTCAGGGCCCAGGGCTTTCACCCGAAACAGACCTATTATAATCCACCACTGCCTGAAAAGGGTGTTTATTAAACTTTTTCGTCCTACCTAGCTCTCCCTGACTGCAGTGCCAACCTCTTCCTACACTAACCAGCAGCAGAATGGTGGTGGGACGTTATTATATTATTATTATACACCAGAGTTGCATGTCCCACCTGACCAATCCCTACAGGGCCTTATTGGGATTAAAAGGGCAATGGTGACACATACAAGCTTGCTAATTGGCTGCTGACGTGATGTGTGACTGTTCAGATGTCCGTTCATAGCTAGAAAACCCTGAATTCGTGCATGAACTCGACCTTTCTGTTCAACTTTGCTAATCCCTAGTCAAGATGTCAAGCAACCAGGTAAATTTAGGATTTCCTACACTCATACACTGCAAGAGGGGAACTCACACAGTTAAGCCACTGTATTCATATGAGTCGGTGTAGTGTCCTGGTACAGGTGTGCCACTTAGTCTTATGCCACCTGTTGGAAGGTAACTCTGTCTGGTGTCATACTCTGGGATGGGAGGTGCCCCACCAGGTGTCCCACTCTCCTCTATTTGTGTGCATAGCTGAAGGTGTAAAGGGTTAACTGTTTGATTTTCTGTTCACTGTTTGACCAATCGCTGGTGCAGGTACTGTACCTCACACACAAACCACCTATCACACTTCTTCCTTCTCCTTTCTCTAACACTGTCCCCACCAATAGAAGATTAGATCTGTTCACCCCTATAAAGGTCAGTTTGTTTCTGGTGGGAGGGTTTTTCAGAACCTAACATAAAAGCAAAGATGTGCTGATAACCCAAAGGTGGGGTAACTGTCACCTGGAACAACATTGCCTACACCTGGGATCCTTCTTAAAGGGGTAGTGCGGCGCTAAACAATTATTCACAAAATAACACACATTACAAAGTTATACAACCTTGTAACCAGTGGCATAGCGACCGCGGTCCCCCCCTCGCCGCCACACTGCCCCCCTCCCACTACCTCTTGTGACCGCAAGCAGTGTTTTGCTTGCGGTCACAAGAGGGAGGCTGGAACTGGCCCCCGACTCTTTCCCCTCCCAGCCCCGGCAGCACATGCACAAGTGAACTCTGCGTGCGTCAGGGAAGTACTTCCGGCACAGATGCGCCCACATCAGAACTCTGCGGCTGCAAAGATCATCCGGACGATACTGCAGTCAGGGGTCACGGAATTGCCGGTCTCATACGAGGTCTGAACATAGCCTTAACCTGTATTGCACTGAAGTCTTTGAGTAAAAGTCACCTGCTAATTAACCCCTTGCCGCAAAATGACGTTTGGGAAACGTCATGTAAAGCAGGTAGTTCCCGCAACATGACGTTTCCCAAACGTCATGCTTTCCCTGCCTCCCCCCGCTGTCCCTAGATGAGATCGGGCAGTGGGAGGAGGCAGTATTACACCGCATCCTCCCGCTGCCTCTGCCCGGAGGGGAGCCGCGCTCCCCCCGGGCAGTTAACCCCATAGACGCTGCGGTCAATGCGACCGCAGCGTCTATGGGGAGATTTGTGGTTTGGGAGGCGATCAGGCGGCGGGAGGGGGCTGTGGCATGTTATGTTGCCTCCTCCCGCCACCACTACTGATGCTCCCCCTGGCCGTTCCGTGCCCCACCCGGTACTGGCGGATCGCCGCTATTTCCGTTATAGCGGCGATCCG
Organism: Dendropsophus ebraccatus; assembly: GCF_027789765.1. Lineage (NCBI taxonomy): Eukaryota > Metazoa > Chordata > Amphibia > Anura > Hylidae > Dendropsophus > Dendropsophus ebraccatus. Next base: position 24,660 of record NW_027209203.1, read on the forward strand.
CCAGTACCGGCCATTACCGGCGCCGCCGCTGCATTTCATCTCCCCCCACCGTGAATCCACGGTGGGGGGAGATGAAATAAGTGTAAATCAGACCCCAGATCAGCCCTCCCCCTCCTCCTAGTGGCCGATTACCCCCCGGGCGGCCATCACATCCAAGATGGCCGCCCCCATCGCTGCGAACAAACGATGTTTGTTCGCAGCGATGGAAATAAAAAAATGAATCAAACACCCATGCTCTCAGCCATCGGAGGTAGCGGAGAGCATGGGGCAGTGATCGGGGACCCCCCTGTGGGGTCCCGGAACAGGCGATCGGCGGTATATACTATATAACGCTGATCGCCTGTTCCCAGTGCTACCGGCACTTTTTATCCCCTGTCACCATAAATCATTGGTGACAGGGGATAAAAAGTGTCAGTAAGTCGCCCCCCAAGTCGCCCCCCAAGTCACCCCCCACCCCCCCAGTCACCCACGTCCCCCAGTCAACCCCCCTTCCCCACATACATTACCTGATCCAGGGAGGTCCATCCTCCTCGACGTCCTGACTGCTTCTGATGTGCGCATGCGCGTCAGAAGCAGTTAGCTCTGAAAATTTAAAGTGACAGAGACCAATTTGGTCTCTGTCACTAAACTATGATTACTGTGATAGAAAATACAGTGAAAATGAATGTGTAAAAAGCACAAGTGAAAAAGTGTAAATGTGAAAAAGTTAAAAACATACAAATAAAATAAAACACACTTTTTTTTATAGTAATAATTGCGGTTTACTCCCAGATTACCCGTAACCACTGCAGGTTGCCCGTATCCACCCTAGTTTGCCTGTAACCGCCGCAGGTTGCCTGTAAACACGCCAGATTACATGTAACCACCGCACGTTGCCCATAACCACCACACCTTGACCATAACCACCCCAAATTGCCAGTGACCCCCTCCAGATTGCCCGTAACTACCGCACGCTGCCTCTGACCACCTCACGTTGCCCCTGACCACCGCACGCTGCCTCTAACCACCCCACGTTGCCACTGACCACTGCACACTGCCCCTGACCACCGCACGCTGCCCCTGACCACCACACGTTGCCTCTAACCACCCCACGTTGCCACTGACCACCGCACGTTGCCTCTAACCACCGCTTGCTGCCTCTAACCAGTGCACGTTGCCTCTAACCACCGCACGTTGCCTCTAACCACCGCACGTTGCCCCTGACCACCGCACGTTGCCTCTAACCACCGCACATTGCCCCTGACCACCGCACATTGCCTCTAACCACCGCACATTGCCCCTGACCACCGCATGTTGCCCCTGACCACCGCACGTTGCCTCTAACCACCCCACGTTGCCACTGACCACCGCACGTTGCCTCTAACCAGCGCACGCTGCCTCTAACCAGCGCACGTTGCCTCTAACCAGCGCACGTTGCCTCTAACCACCGCTCGTTGCCACTGACCACCGCACGTTGCCTCTAACCAGCGCACGCTGCCTCTAACCAGCGCACGTTGCCTCTAACCAGCGCACGTTGCCTCTAACCACCGCTCGTTGCCTCTAACCACCGCACATTGCCTCTAACCACCGCACATTGCCCCTGACCACCGCACGTTGCCTCTAACCACCGCACATTGCCCCTGACCACCGCACGGTGCCCCTGACCACCGCACGTTGCCCCTGACCACCGCACGTTGCCTCTGACCACCGCACGTTGCCTCTGACCACCGCACGTTGCCCCTGACTAACGCACGTTGCCCCTGACTAACGCACGTTGCCCCTGACCACCGCACGTTGCCACTGACTACCTCACGTTGCCTCTAACCACTGCACGTTGCCCGTAACCACCCCAAATTGCCAGTGACCCTCTCCAGATTGGCTGTAACCACCCCAAATTACATGTACCCATCCCAGATTACCTATAAGCGCTTCAGTTTATCTGTAACCACCCCACGTTGCCCGTTACCACCCCTCGTTGCCCGTAACCACCGCAGTTTGCCCGTTACCACCGCAGGTTGCCCGTAACCGCCGCAGGTTGCCCGTAACCACCTCCAGATTACCTGTAACCACCTCCAGACTGTCCGTAACCACCCCACATTACCTGTAATCTCATTTTTTATTGTATTTTAGCAACTGCGCTATTCTAATAACTATTACTAGCTGCGGTTTTGCTCCACCAAATTGGCGCTCCCTTCCTTCTGAGCCCTGCTGTGTGCCCATACAGTGGTTTATGCCCACATATGGGGTACCGTTCTACTCAGGAGAACCTGCGTTACAGATTTTGGGGTAAGTTTTCTCTCCCATTCCTCGTGAAATTGAGAAATTTTAAACTAAACCAACATATTATTGGAAAAATTCAAGTTTTTCATTTTTACTGTCTTATTTTGAATACTTTCCTCTAATACCTGTGGCGTCAAACCGCTCACTGCACCCCAAGATGAATTCTTTGAGGGGTGCACTTTCCTAAATGGGGTGACTTATTGGGAGATTTTACTCCACTGCCACTGCAGGGGCTCTGCAAACGCACCTGGCGCTCAGAAACTTCTTCAGCAAATTCTGCACTGAAAATGCTAATTGGCGCTCCCTTTCTTCTGAGCCCCTGCTGTGTGCCCATAGAGTGGTTATGCCCACATATGGGGTACCGTTCTAACTCAGGAGAACCTGCGTTACAGATTTTGGGGTGCGGACTCTCATGTTCCTCCATGAAATTGAGAAATTTTAAACTAAACGAACATATTATTGGAAAAATTCAAGTTTTTCATTTTTACTGTCTAATTTTAAATACTTTCCTCTAATACATGTGGGGTCAAAATGGTCACCACACCCCAAGATGAATTCTTTGAGGGTGTACGTTCCAAAATGGGGTGACTTTGGGGGGGGGGTTCTCTTCTGCGGACACTACAGGGGCGCTGCAAACGCACCTGGCGCTCAGAAACTTCTCCAGCAAAATCTGCATTAAAAAAGCTAATTGGCGCTCCTTCCCTTCTGAGCCCTGCTGTGTGCCCATACAGTGGTTTATGCCCACATATGGGGTACCGTTGTATTCAGGAGAACCTGCGTTATAAATTTTGGGGTACTTTTTTTCTCTTGTTCCTCGTGAAATTGAGAGATTTCAAACTAAACGAACATATTATTGGAAAAATTTGGGTTTTTTATTTTTACTGTCTTCTTTTGAATACTTTCCTCTAATACCTGTGGGGTTAAAATGCTCATCCTACCCAAAGATGAATTCTTTGAGGGGTGTACTTTCCAAAATGGGGTGACTTTTGGGGGGATTCTATTCTGCTGACACTACAGGGGCACTGCAAACGCACCTGGCGCTCAGAAACTTCTTCAGCAAAATCTGCATTAAAAAAGCCAATTGTCGCTCCCTTCCTTCTGAGCCCCGCTGTGTGCCCATACAGTGGTTTATGCCCACATTATGGGGTACCGTTGTACTCAGGAGAACCTGCGTTACAAATTTTGGCATACTTTTTTTCTCGTGTTCCTTTGAAAATGAGAAACTTTAATCTAAACATATATTATTATTGGAAAATTTAATTTTTCGATTTTTTTACGGCCTAATTGTGAATACTTTCCTCCAGCCCCTGTATGGTTAAATGCTCATTATACCCCTAGATTAATTCTTTAAGGTGTCTAGTTTCCAAAATGGGGTCACTTATGAGGGTTTCCAGTATTCAAGCCTTCTAAATCCATTTAAACAAAGAACTGGTCCTAAAAAAAATCCGTTTTGGAAATTTCATGAAATTTTGATAATTTTGCTGATACATTTCTATGCCCCATAACACCCTAAAAAAGTAAAATATGTTTCCCAAATTATGCCAGAATAAAGAAGACATATTGGTTATGTGATTTAGTAACTAATTTATGTGCTATGACTTTCAGAAGTTCATAAAATGCAAATTTTTTAAATTTTTCATGATATTTTGATGTTTTTCACAAAAAACACACAAAGTAGTGACTAAATTTTGCCACTAATATAAAGTGCCATATGTGACGAAAAAACTATCTCAGAATCGCTAGCATACGTTAAAGCATCACTGAGCTATAAGCGCATAAAGTGAGACAGGTCAGATTTTGAAAATGAGCCTGGTCATTAAGGCCAAAACAGGCTTTAGAGGGGTTAAATAGATTAAGGGGTTAAAGAGAACCAATCACGGGCGACAATGAATTTTTTTTTATTCCCTAATTAGATGTAAATCCTAATTTTAACAATATTTGTAAATATAATTAATTAATTTTAAAGCTGCATTTTTTAAATATTCCTGTTTTACTTTCCTGCCTCGCGCCAGCTCTTTTCAAAAGAGCCGGAGCGAGACAGGAAACTCCCGTCATGCAGAGCGGCAGCAAGGCCGCGGGGGGGCCTCTTCTTCAAGATGGCGCCCCCCCCCCCGGCCTAGCTACACCAAACAAGCGGATTAGGTAAAGTATAAGACTGTAAAGGCAGTCTGTATCTTCATGAAGTCTATTTATGAAGATACAGACTGCCTTTGGGCAGTCTGTATCTTATGCCTTACCTACTACTCTGTGCCGGTGCAGCAGGGCCGGCGCCACCATCTTGATTACGTCTTTGCGTTCCACCGCTGGAACGCAAGTTACGTCATCAAGATGGCGGCGCCGGCCTTGCTGCACAGAACAGAGGATTAGGTAAAGTAGAAGATACAGACTGTAAAAGACGTCTGTATCTTCATAATAGACTTTCATGAAGATACAGCTTCCTTTACAGTCTTGTATCTTCTCTTTACTTACTCGTTCTGTGCCAAGGCCGGCGCCACCATCTGATGACGTAACTTGCGTTCCAGCGGTGGAACGCAAAGACGTAATCAGATGGCGGCACCGCCCTGCTGAACCGGCACGAAGTAGTAGGTAAGGCATAAGATACAGACTGCAAAGGCATTCTGTATCTTCGATAAATAGACTTCATGAAGGATACAGACTGCCTTTACAGTCTGTTCTTCTACTATTACCTAATCCTCTGTTTCTGGTGCAAGCAAGGCCGGGCGCCGCATCTTGATGACGCAACTTGCGTTCCAAGGTGGAACGCAAATGTGACGTCATCAAGATGGCGGCGCCCGTCCTTGCTTACAGCAGAAACGAAAGAGTAGTAAGCATAAGATACAATGCAAAGGCAGTCTGTATCTTCATAGAATAGACTTAGGGAAGATATACGTAATATTAGGTACAGGTGAAATTTAGTATGATATGGTTCTCTTAAGTGCAGTTAAGTTGCCAGTGCCCCGTGGTTTCCAGTGGTGGGTAATGCCACTCCCTGGCCCCGTGACAAGTGCCCCAGTGAAACAGACCAGAGCCCACTCTGCTGTATATCCCCTAAGCACCCCGCCTCAGCAGCAGTATAGCTGTATGGATGTTATATAATGCATTGTGCGCAGGTGGCACTATTCCCCAGAATCCAACAAGCTGCCGTTTAAGAGGGACCAGTATATATTTTTCATTGCTATTAAATCATCTGATTGCTACAAAGTAACACATAAACATACTCACTGGAGTCACTCGCCTTGGTTATTTGCCATTCCACAAAACCGGGCCCTGTGCCACTACAGACAACTTCATCATTCAATCACACAGATACTTCCACTTTGCTAATATCTGGCCACAGTGGTGACCAACCTCAGCACTACCCCTGCTAGGTTTTGTTTCATAATACACATCCTGTGGGAAAAAAAAAGGAACAGCTGTGAAGTATGAAGTATTAGTGTGTGCATAGTGGCTGGTAAAGAAATATTGGGGGGCACCGGATGTTATGGCACTCCAGCTGTGAGAACTGTGGTAACATAATGCAGGCCTAGTGGATGGCACTGCTATTGTGAAGCCCTATGGCTATGTTATTATCATGCGTGGCACTATGGCTGTTATTCAATATTTCAAGGAGAGAACAACCTTTTATATAAGCTCATAATACGGGTCTGATTAAGCTATTTTGTTATTTCATAAAGCCCTAGCCTAGAATGCTACATTGGTGAAATATAAGTTGTCCAGCAGATGGAGTAGCCCTATTTTATAAATCTTAAACATGGCGATAATCTAAATCTTCTGTACTGTAGTTACAATGAGGGAATGGCTCAAAGTTTTAGACATGGAGTTAGGCATCTGAGTAGATACAGACAGCATTTAACCTGTAATTGCAATCTGTAGATTAAGTAGTTGATCAATCTAGCTGTTTTCTTTATCTAACCTTTCTACTATCTATGTACTATCTATACCTGCAAAAAAAGAAACTCACTGTAGCACTTTCAGAACTGTGCGTGTTTATTTCACCCAAATTTAGATACTGGCGTGAAATTTAGGTGAAATAAACCCACAACCGTTTCTTTAACTTAATTGGACTGAGTGCTGCAGTAAATTTCTTTTGGCATAGCTACTATACCTGAACACACCAGGTATCTATCTCTCTATCTATCTATCTATTATCTATCTATCTCCTATCTATCTATCTATCTATCTGATCTATCTATCTATCTATCTATCATCTATCTATCTATCTATCTATCTATCTATCTAT
>NW_027209204.1:0-31154 GCF_027789765.1 Dendropsophus ebraccatus
TTGCACAACAATAATAACTTTATGGACAATTTCATTGTTGACATCACTGATGATCATCAATGAGTAACTTTGGTACAATCCCTTTCAGAGCAACTTTGGTACAGTCCCTTAAGGAGCGACTTAGGTGCCAAAGTTTTAAAGTACCTATATACTGTCCCTTAAAGAGCAGCTTAAGTATTGTCCCTTTAAAAGAGACTTAGGTGCCATCCTTTGAAGACCAGCTTAAGTACTGACCAGTTTAAGTACTGACGGAGTCTGTGCGCAAAGCGGTTCGGGCTGTATTAATCGCATAACAATGGATGGAAGAAGAAGAAGACGGATTACAATATAGTGCTTTTAAAAGCACTATTATGACATCATTAATAGTATATTGGTTGACATCATTTCCGAGATCACTGATAACAATAATTGACAACAATTATAACTTTATCGACAACGTCACCGTTGACATCACTGATGACATCATCGATGACATCACTGATGTCATCATCGATGACATCACTGATGACATCATCGATGACATCACTGATGACATCATCGATGACATCACTGATGACATCATCGATGACATCACTGATGACATCATCGATGACATCACTGATGACATCATCGATGACATCACTGATGACATCACCGATGACATCACCGATGACATCATCGATGACATCATCGATGACATCATCGATGACATCAACGATGACATCATCGATGACATCACTGATGACATCATCGATGACATCATCGATGACATCACTGATGACATCATCGATGACATCACTGATGACATCACTGATGACATCATCGATGACATCACTGATGACATCATCGATGACATCACTGATGACATCATCGATGACATCACTGATGACATCATCGATGACATCACTGATGACATCATCGATGACATCACTGATGACAATCATTGACAACAATAATAACTTTATGGACAATTTCATTGTTGACATCACTGATGATCATCAATGAGTAACTTTGGTACAATCCCTTTCAGAGCAACTTTGGTACAGTCCCTTAAGGAGCGACTTAGGTGCCAAAGTTTTAAAGTACCTATATACTGTCCCTTTAAGAGCAGCTTAAGTATTGTCCCTTTAAAAGAGACTTAGGTGCCATCCTTTGAAGACCAGCTTAAGTACTGACCAGTTTAAGTACTGACGGAGTCTGTGCGCAAAGCGGTTCGGGCTGTATTAATCGCATAACAATGGATGGAAGAAGAAGAAGACGGATTACAATATAGTGCTTTTAAAAGCACTATTATGACATCATTAATAGTATATTGGTTGACATCATTTCCGAGATCACTGATAACAATAATTGACAACAATTATAACTTTATCGACAACGTCACCGTTGACATCACTGATGACATCATCGATGACATCATCGATGACATCACTGATGACATCATCGATGACATCACTGATGACATCACCGATGACATCACTGATGACATCACTGATGACATCATCGATGACATCACCGATGACATCACCGATGACATCAACGATGACATCAACGATGACATCATCGATGACATCATCGATGACATCACTGATGACATCACTGATGACATCATCGATGACATCATCGATGACATCATCGATGACATCACTGATGACATCATCGATGACATCACTGATGACATCATCGATGAAATCACTGATGACATCATCGATGACATCACTGATGACATCATCGATGACATCACTGATGACATCAACGATGACATCACTGATGACAATCATTGACAACAATAATAACTTTATGGACAATTTCATTGTTGACATCACTGATGATCATCAATGAGTAACTTTGGTACAATCCCTTTCAGAGCAACTTTGGTACAGTCCCTTAAGGAGCGACTTAGGTGCCAAAGTTTTAAAGTACCTATATACTGTCCCTTTAAGAGCAGCTTAAGTATTGTCCCTTTAAAAGAGACTTAGGTGCCATCCTTTGAAGACCAGCTTAAGTACTGACCAGTTTAAGTACTGACGGAGTCTGTGCGCAAAGCGGTTCGGGCTGTATTAATCGCATAACAATGGATGGAAGAAGAAGAAGACGGATTACAATATAGTGCTTTTAAAAGCACTATTATGACATCATTAATAGTATATTGGTTGACATCATTTCCGAGATCACTGATAACAATAATTGACAACAATTATAACTTTATCGACAACGTCACCGATGACATCACTGATGACATCATCGATGACATCACTGATGACATCATCGATGACATCATCGATGACATCACTGATGACATCATCGATGACATCACCGATGACATCACCGATGACATCACCGATGACATCACCGATGACCGATGACATCACCGATGACATCACCGATGACATCATCGATGACATCACCGATGACATCACCGATGACATCACCGATGACATCACCGATGACATCATCGATGACATCATCGATGACATCAACGATGACATCATCGATGACATCAACGATGACATCAACGATGACATCATCGATGACATCAACGATGACATCATCGATGACATCAACGATGACATCATCGATGACATCATCGATGACATCAACGATGACATCATCGATGACATCACTGATGACATCGATGACATCATCGATGACATCACTGATGACAATCATTGACAACAATAATAACTATGGACAATTTCCTTGTTGACATCACTGATGATCATCAATGAGTAACTTTGGTACAATCCCTTTCAGAGCAACTTTGGTACAGTCCCTTAAGGAGCGACTTAGGTGCCAAAGTTTTAAAGTACCTATATACTGTCCCTTTAAGAGCAGCTTAAGTATTGTCCCTTTAAAAGAGACTTAGGTGCCATCCTTTGAAGACCAGCTTAAGTACTGACCAGTTTAAGTACTGACGGAGTCTGTGCGCAAAGCGGTTCGGGCTGTATTAATCGCATAACAATGGATGGAAGAAGAAGAAGACGGATTACAATATAGTGCTTTTAAAAGCACTATTATGACATCATTAATAGTATATTGGTTGACATCATTTCCGAGATCACTGATAACAATAATTGACAACAATTATAACTTTATCGACAACGTCACCGTTGACATCACTGATGACATCATCGATGACATCACTGATGACATCATCGATGACATCATCGATGACATCACCGATGACATCACCGATGACATCACTGATGACATCATCGATGACATCACCGATTACATCATCGATGACATCACCGATTACATAATCGTTGACCTCACTGATGACATCATCGATGACATCACCGATTACATAATCGTTAACCTCACTGATGACATCATCGATGACATCAATTACATCACTGATGACAATCATTGACAACAATAATAACTTTATGGACAATTTCATTGTTGACATCACTGATGATCATCAATGAGTAACTTTGGTACAATCCCTTTCAGAGCAACTTTGGTACAGTCCCTTAAGGAGCGACTTAGGTGCCAAAGTTTTAAAGTACCTATATACTGTCCCTTTAAGAGCAGCTTAAGTATTGTCCCTTTAAAAGAGACTTAGGTGCCATCCTTTGAAGACCAGCTTAAGTACTGACCAGTTTAAGTACTGACGGAGTCTGTGCGCAAAGCGGTTCGGGCTGTATTAATCGCATAACAATGGATGGAAGAAGAAGAAGAAGACGGATTACAATATAGTGCTTTTAAAAGCACTATTATGACATCATTAATAGTATATTGGTTGACATCATTTCCGAGATCACTGATAACAATAATTGACAACAATTATAACTTTATCGACAACGTCACCGTTGACATAACTGATGACATCATCGATGTCATCAGTGATGTCATCATCGATGACATCACCGATGACATCATCGATGACATCACCGATGACATCATCGATGACATCACCGATGACATCATCGATGACATCACCGATGACATCATCGATGACATCACCGATGACATCATCGATGACATCACCGATGACATCACCGATGACATCAGCGATGACATCACCGATGACATCATCGATGACATCACCGATGACATCACCGATGACATCACCGATGACATCACCGATGACATCACCGATGACATCATCGATGACATCACCGATGACATCATCGATGACATCACCGATGACATCATCGATGACATCACCGATGACATCATCGATGACATCACCGATGACATCATCGATGACATCACCGATGACATCATCGATGACATCACCGATGACATCATCGATGACATCACCGATGACATCATCGATGACATCACCGATGACATCACCGATGACATCACCGATGACATCACCGATGACATCACCGATGACATCACCGATGACATCATCGATGACATCATCGATGACATCACCGATGACATCATCGATGACATCACCGATGACATCACCGATGACATCACCGATGACATCACCGATGACATCATCGATGACATCACTGATGACATTATCGATGACGTCATCGATGACATCATCGATGACGTCATCGATGACATCACTGATTACATCATCGATGACATCACCGATTACATAATCGTTGACCTCACTGATGACATCATCGATGACATCACCGATTACATAATCGTTAACCTCACTGATGACATCATCGATGACATCAATTACATCACTGATGACAATCATTGACAACAATAATAACTTTATGGACAATTTCATTGTTGACATCACTGATGATCATCAATGAGTAACTTTGGTACAATCCCTTTCAGAGCAACTTTGGTACAGTCCCTTAGGTGCCAAAGTTTTAAAGTACCTATATACTGTCCCTTTAAGAGCAGCTTAAGTATTGTCCCTTTAAAAGAGACTTAGGTGCCATCCTTTGAAGACCAGCTTAAGTACTGACCAGTTTAAGTACTGACGGAGTCTGTGCGCAAAGCGGTTCGGGCTGTATTAATCGCATAACAATGGATGGAAGAAGAAGAAGACGGATTACAATATAGTGCTTTTAAAAGCACTATTATGACATCATTAATAGTATATTGGTTGACATCATTTCCGAGATCACTGATAACAATAATTGACAACAATTATAACTTTATCGACAACGTCACCGTTGACATCACTGATGACATCATCGATGACATCACTGATGACATCATCGATGACATCACTGATGACATCATCGATGACATCACTGATGACATCATCGATGACATCACTGATGACATCATCGATGACATCACTGATGACATCATCGATGACATCACTGATGACATCATCGATGACATCACTGATGACATCATCGATGACATCACTGATGACATCACTGATGACATCACTGATGACATCACTGATGACATCACTGATGACATCACTGATGACATCACTGATGACATCATCGATGACATCACTGATGACATCATCGATGACATCATCGATGACATCACTGATGACATCACTGATGACATCATCGATGACATCACTGATGACATCATCGATGACGTCACTGATGACATCATCGATGACGTCATCGATGACATCATTGATGACGTCATCGATGACATCACTGATTTCATCATCGATGAAATCACCGATTACATAATCGTTGACCTCACTGATGACATCATCGATGACATCACCGATTACATAATCGTTAACCTCACTGATGACATCATCGATGACATCAATTACATCACTGATGACAATCATTGACAACAATAATAACTTTATGGACAATTTCATTGTTGACATCACTGATGATCATCAATGAGTAACTTTGGTACAATCCCTTTCAGAGCAACTTTGGTACAGTCCCTTAAGGAGCGACTTAGGTGCCAAAGTTTTAAAGTACCTATATACTGTCCCTTTAAGAGCAGCTTAAGTATTGTCCCTTTAAAAGAGACTTAGGTGCCATCCTTTGAAGACCAGCTTAAGTACTGACCAGTTTAAGTACTGACGGAGTCTGTGCGCAAAGCGGTTCGGGCTGTATTAATCGCATAACAATGGATGGAAGAAGAAGAAGACGGATTACAATATAGTGCTTTTAAAAGCACTATTATGACATCATTAATAGTATATTGGTTGACATCATTTCCGAGATCACTGATAACAATAATTGACAACAATTATAACTTTATCGACAACGTCACCGTTGACATCATCGATGACATCTTCGATGACATCACTGATGACATCACCGATGACATCACCGATGACATCACCGATGACATCACCGATGACATCACCGATGACATCACCGATGACATCATCGATGACATCATCGATGACATCACCGATGACATCATCGATGACATCATCGAGGACATCATCGAGGACATCACTGATGACATCATCGAGGACATCACTGATGACATCATCGATGACGTCATCGATGACATCACCGATGACATCATCGATGACATCATCGAGGACATCACTGATGACATCATCGAGGACATCACTGATGACATCATCGATGACGTCATCGATGACATCACTGATTACATCATCGATGACATCACCGATTACATAATCGTTGACCTCACTGATGACATCATCGATGACATCACCGATTACATAATCGTTATCCTCACTGATGACATCATCGATGACATCAATTACATCACTGATGACAATCATTGACAACAATAATAACTTTATGGACAATTTCATTGTTGACATCACTGATGATCATCAATGAGTAACTTTGGTACAATCCCTTTCAGAGCAACTTTGGTACAGTCCCTTAAGGAGCGACTTAGGTGCCAAAGTTTTAAAGTACCTATATACTGTCCCTTTAAGAGCAGCTTAAGTATTGTCCCTTTAAAAGAGACTTAGGTGCCATCCTTTGAAGATGTAACGGTCTAGTGGTCTAGTCTGGGTTGGAGCCCAATAGCAATAACAACACTGGATGTAGACAAAAGTACAAGAGACTAACCTTGGTTAGTTGGAGGTCGCTACACAGGTTGCAGTGAAGTGGTGGAGACAAGCGTGGTCAGCAGTCAGCCAGAAGTCCATACACAGGTAGCAGCAATGTGTTTGGAGGTTTATACAAAGCGTAGTCAGATACTTAGCCAGAGTCCGGTGCACAGAGAGCAGCAATATAGTTGGAGGATAAGGCAGAATCGGAGTCAGATAACTAGCCAGAGTTCGGTACACAGGTAAGTAACAACAGCAGAGCAGAGTAAGGAGTAGCTTGATTAAGGGCAAAAGCACAATAATCTCACAAGGAGGAAGTGGAAAGGCTGGGTTTATATAGGAAGTCCAGGGGTGGAGCCAATTAAGGATTCAAGACTGGGAACTAAAGAAACATGATCTTGACCAATATATTCAGAACTGGAGCTGTCCAGCAAGGTTCAGTGGCTCAGTGAGTAGAGCTGCAGCCTGGAGTGCAGGAGTCACTAGGTTCAAATCCTGACAGTATTCCCCTCCTTCCAAGATGGCCTCTGGACATCCTAGGAGCTGGTTTTTCAGGATGCTGTTGGTGAAATGCTTTTGTTAACCTAGGAGCATGGACATTTTCCTCTGGCTCCCAGGAATTTTCTTCTGGCTCATATCCCTTCCATTGAATGAGATATTGCAATTTGTTTCTAAAAATTCTAGAGTCCAGAATCTTGTCAACAATAAATTCTTCTTCCCCTTGAACATTTACAGGTGGAGGAGGTGGCTGGTTTCTTCCTGGAAAAGGATTTTCATTAAATGGTTTAAGCAGAGATACATGAAATACAGGATGAATTTTCAGTTTGTTTGGAAGTTCTAAACGAAAAGCAACTTCATTGATTTTTGCAGAAATCTTAAAAGGACCAATGAATTTTTGCCCCAATTTAGGAGATGGTACATGAGCCTTCAAATTCTTTGTGGACAACCAGACCTGATCACCAACCTGAAATGTAGGTGGAGCTTTGCGATGTTTATCCGCTGCTTTCTTGTAGTTCTTTTGGGCTTCTTGTAACATCTCTACTAGTTTTTTGTGAGATTTTTGCAACATTGATAATCTTTCAGTAACAGCAGGAATTGGAGTATTGAGTGGGAGGTTAGGAATGAACACAGGATGCAAGCCATAATTAGCATAGAATGGACTCTGAGAGGTAGAACTATGTTCAGAGTTGTTGTATGCAAATTCTGCTGTTGGTAGATAATCTACCCAATCATCTTGAAGATATGAAATAAAGCAGCGAAGGTACTGTTCAAGAGTCTGGTTGGTCCTTTCAGTCTGACCATTAGATTGTGGATGAAAGGCCGAAGACAAATTAACAGTTACTCCTAAGGCTGTACAGAAACTTTTCCAAAATCTTGAAGTAAATTGTACACCTCTGTCTGAAACCACATTATCAGGAATTCCATGTAGTCTAAATATTTCTTTGATTATTAATTCTGCAGTTTGCTCAGCAGTTGGAATCCCTTTAGTTGGAATAAAATGAGCCATTTTTGTAAGTCGGTCCACCACCACGAGGACAGCAGTCATTTCTTTAGAAGAGGGAAGATCAACAATAAAATCCATGGAAATTGAGCCCCAAGGCCTGGATGGAATTGGAAGTGGTTGAAGAAGTCCTAAAGAGGGGTATCGTGGGGTCTTGTTTCGTGCACATGTTAAACAAGAGGATACATATTTTTTAACATCTTTCTTGCAGTTAGGCCACCAAAATGAACGGAGTAGTAATTCATTAGTTTTATTGATTCCAAGATGTCCAGCAAGTTTGGAATCATGGACCAACTTGAGGATTTCAAGTCGAACAGATTCGGGGACATATAGCCTATGTTCTTGCATCCAAAACCCCACCTTAAAAAAGAGATCCACATCATTAGGAGGATGATTAAGGAAAGAATCATCTTGGTAGCCATCTTTAAGCATTGTCAAAAATTTTTTTAAAGTCAAGTATTCCTAGAAAGTTTTTAGGAGACAAAATGGTACCCTCTGACTTGTATCTCTCTTGAGACTCAGTAAAAGTCCTGGACAAGGCGTCGGCTTTGCCGTTTCTTGAACCTGGCCGATAAGAGATGATGAAGTTAAATCTAGAGAAGAATAAGGCCCATCGTGCTTGTCTTGCAGATAGCCTTTTTGCAGTACGTATGAATTCTAAATTTTTGTGGTCTGTAAGGACTGTTACTGGATGATTAGCTCCCTCCAAGAGATGTCTCCATTCTGAGAAGGCAACCTTTATGGCTAAAAGTTCTTTATTTCCAATGTCATAGTTTCTTTCTGCAGATGACATTTTATGAGAAAGAAATGCACACGGATGAAGCTGCATCTTGTCACCGATTCGTTGGGATAATACTGCTCCCACTGCAGATTCTGAGGCATCAACCTCAACAATAAAAGGTAATTCCGGATTTGGATGAACTAGTAAGGGTGCCGAAGTGAAAAGAGTCTTTAGTTTCTCAAATGCAACCTGTGCTTCTGGAGACCAATTAAATGTTTTTGCTTTCTTTGTGAGATGAGTGATTGGCAAAATGATTTTTGAAAATTTTTTTACAAATTTTCTGTAAAAATTAGCAAATCCAATAAAACGCTGAACTTCTTTTAAATTGCTTGGAGTAGGCCAATCAACGACAGCCTTGACTTTACTGGGATCCATAGTCAGACCTTCTGGGGAAATTATATATCCAAGAAACTGAATCTGAGTTTGTTCAAATTCACATTTTTCCAGTTTGATATAAAGGTGATTTTTCTGTAGACGTTCCAAGACTAAATTTACATGTCTACGATGCTCATCCAAGCTATCAGAAAATATGAGGATGTCGTCAAGATAAGCAATAACAAATTGATCCAAGAAATCTCGAAACACATCATTGATAAAATGCTGAAAAGTGGCAGGAGCATTACAGAGGCCAAATGGCATTACCAGATATTCATAATGTCCATATCTAGTTCTAAATGCAGTTTTCCACTCATCCCCTGGGCGAACGCGTATAAGATTATAGGCCCCTCTTAGATCTAGTTTGGTAAAGATCTTTGCAGAGCGGAGTCTTTCCAACAGCTCAGGAATTAAGGGGAGAGGGTAGCGATTTTTCACAGTTATCTTATTTAGCTCCCTGTAGTCAATGCATGGTCGTAGGGTTGAGTCTTTCTTTTCTACAAAGAATATAGGTGCCCCAGCTGGAGATGTAGAAGGTCGAATGAAGCCTTTGTTAAGATTTTCATCTAAGTATTCTCTGAGTGCTTTTAATTCAGGTTCAGAGAGGTTATAAATTCTCCCAAAAGGAATGGCTGCTCCAGGTAGTAACTCAATAGGACAATCATAAGGGCGATGAGGTGGTAGTTGGTCAGCATTCTTCTTGCTGCAGACATCGTTAAACTGCTGGTATTGAGGTGGCAGCTTAGTACAATCCTGTTGAGAAATCTCAGCCACCTTGATGAATTCAGAAACATTTTTCTGACAGCTGTTCTTACAGTACTCAGAGGGAAAAGAAATTGTCCTTGATTCCCAGTTGATAGATGGGTTGTGGATAGAAAACCAGGGAATTCCTAGAATAACCGGAAATTTAGGAGAAGAAATCAGATGGAAACTAATGGTTTCTTGATGGTCTGGTTCAATATAGATCTGAAGTTCAACAGTCTCATGGGTTACAGGCCCAGATGATAAGGCTGATCCATCTACGGTTTCCATATCAATAGGCATGGCTTTATTTCTCCTCTCAATGCTGTGGTTAAGTGCAAATTCCAAGTCCATGAAATTTCCTCCTGCCCCAGAATCTAACATGGCTGAAGACTGCACCTTATAATTTCCAATGGTGATTTGTATTGGAATGATAAAGTGAGAAGATGGTGAACATGCCTTCACATTATCTACAGTTATAGAGGAAATAGGATATGCAACATAGTCCAGATGTTCAAGATCAGGGTTACTTACAGACTTGGCACCAGTAAAGGCTATGGTCCTTTGGACTTTGTTAGGACAGTTGATTGCATAATGACCTTTACTCCCACAATAGAGGCACAAGTTTTCGGTACGACGCCTCTCTTTTTCTGCTGTAGAAAGGGGTCTCCGGATGGCATCAATTTGCATGGGTTCAGGTGCACTTTCTGAATCTTTCTGGGTGTTTAATGGTAGTTGATTAAAAGAAAAAGTAGGATTGTTTCCAAATACCTGCAGTTTTTCCTTTCTTCTTTCAGTAAGTCTCTGGTCAATTCGAATACACAGTTGAATAAAGGCTTCCAAATCATCTGGGGTCTCTACTCTGGCAAGCTCATCCTTCACTTGCTCTGATAGTCCTCGGCGAAACTGGCTTCTTTGTGCTGCTGGATTCCATGTAGTATCAGTAACCCAGCGTCTAAATTCGGCTGTATATTCAGCAACAGAGCGTCTACCCTGACGTAGATTGTGCAATTTAGTTTCAGCAGTGGCACAACGATTTGGATCATCAAAAACTTGATTCATAGCAATAATAAAGATTTTTAGGTCATTGAGAATATCACAGTCCTTTTCCACATATGGAGAAGCCCATGCAAGAGCTTCATCTGTCAAGAGATTAATGATAAACAGAACTTTTTTCTTGTCACTAGAAAATGAGGCAGGTTGCATTTGAAAATATATACGGCATTGATTAAGGAATCCACGGTAACGTTGACGGTCACCATTGAATTTTGATGGCAGCGGCATGCGTGGATTTGAGTCAGAGCCACGTACGTCCAGAAGTTGTCTTTGTAGCTCAATAATGTCCTTTTGTTGATCCAGTACTACAGTTTGTAATTTAGAAAACTTTTCTTGATAGGTAGCACCAAATGCTTGTAATTCAGCAACTTGTTCCCTCAAAGTTGTCAGAGCAGACTCCATATTTTAGGTGAGATTATTCTGTAACGGTCTAGTGGTCTAGTCTGGGTTGGAGCCCAATAGCAATAACAACACTGGATGTAGACAAAAGTACAAGAGACTAACCTTGGTTAGTTGAAGGTCGCTACACAGGTTGCAGTGAAGTGGTGGAGACAAGCGTGGTCAGCAGTCAGCCAGAAGTCCATACACAGGTAGCAGCAATGTGTTTGGAGGTTTATACAAAGCGTAGTCAGATACTTAGCCAGAGTCCGGTGCACAGAGAGCAGCAATATAGTTGGAGGATAAGGCAGAATCGGAGTCAGATAACTAGCCAGAGTTCGGTACACAGGTAAGTAACAACAGCAGAGCAGAGTAAGGAGTAGCTTGATTAAGGGCAAAAGCACAATAATCTCACAAGGAGGAAGTGGAAAGGCTGGGTTTATATAGGAAGTCCAGGGGTGGAGCCAATTAAGGATTCAAGACTGGGAACTAAAGAAACATGATCTTGACCAATATATTCAGAACTGGAGCTGTCCAGCAAGGTTCAGTGGCTCAGTGAGTAGAGCTGCAGCCTGGAGTGCAGGAGTCACTAGGTTCAAATCCTGACAGAAGACCAGCTTAAGTACTGACCAGTTTAAGTACTGACGGAGTCTGTGCGCAAAGCGGTTCGGGCTGTATTAATCGCATAACAATGGATGGAAGAAGAAGAAGACGGATTACAATATAGTGCTTTTAAAAGCACTATTATGACATCATTAATAGTATATTGGTTGACATCATTTCCGAGATCACTGATAACAATAATTGACAACAATTATAACTTTATCGACAACGTCACCGTTGACATCACTGATGACATCATCGATGACATCACTGATGACATCATCGATGACATCACTGATGACATCATCGATGACATCACTGATGACATCATCGATGACATCACCGATGACATCATCGATGACATCATCGATGACATCACCGATGACATCATCGATGACATCACCGATGACATCATCGATGACATCACCGATGACATCACCGATGACATCAACGATGACATCATCGATGACATCAACGATGACATCATCGATGACATCATCGATGACATCATCGATGACATCACTGATGACATCATCGATGACATCATCGATGACATCACCGATGACATCATCGATGACATCACCGATGACATCATCGATGACATCACTGATGACATCATCGATGACATCACTGATGACATCATCGATGACATCACTGATGACAATCATTGACAACAATAATAACTTTATGGACAATTTCATTGTTGACATCACTGATGATCATCAATGAGTAACTTTGGTACAATCCCTTTCAGAGCAACTTTGGTACAGTCCCTTAAGGAGCGACTTAGGTGCCAAAGTTTTAAAGTACCTATATACTGTCCCTTTAAGAGCAGCTTAAGTATTGTCCCTTTAAAAGAGACTTAGGTGCCATCCTTTGAAGACCAGCTTAAGTACTGACCAGTTTAAGTACTGACGGAGTCTGTGCGCAAAGCGGTTCGGGCTGTATTAATCGCATAACAATGGATGGAAGAAGAAGAAGAAGACGGATTACAATATAGTGCTTTTAAAAGCACTATTATGACATCATTAATAGTATATTGGTTGACATCATTTCCGAGATCACTGATAACAATAATTGACAACAATTATAACTTTATCGACAACGTCACCGTTGACATCACTGATGACATCATCGATGTCATCAGTGATGTCATCATCGATGACATCACTGATGACATCATCGATGACATCACTGATGACATCATCGATGACATCACTGATGACATCATCGATGACATCACTGATGACATCATCGATGACATCACTGATGACATCATCGATGACATCACTGATGACATCATCGATGACATCACTGATGACATCATCGATGACATCACTGATGACATCATCGAGGACATCACTGATGACATCGAGGACATCACTGATGACATCATCGAGGACATCACTGATGACATCATCGATGACATCACCGATGACATCACCGATGACATCACCGATGACATCACCGATGACATCATCGATGACATCATCGATGACATCACCGATGACATCATCGATGACATCATCGATGACATCACCGATGACATCACCGATGACATCAACGATGACATCACTGATGACATCACTGATGACATCATCGATGACATCACTGATGACATCATCGATGACATCACTGATGACATCATCGATGACATCACTGATGACATCATCGATGACATCACTGATGACATCATCGATGACATCACTGATGACATCATCGATGACATCACTGATGACATCATCGATGACATCACTGATGACAATAATTGACAACAATAATAACTTTATGGACAATTTCATTGTTGACATCACTGATGATCATCAATGAGTAACTTTGGTACAATCCCTTTCAGAGCAACTTTGGTACAGTCCCTTAAGGAGCGACTTAGGTGCCAAAGTTTTAAAGTACCTATATACTGTCCCTTTAAGAGCAGCTTAAGTATTGTCCCTTTAAAAGAGACTTAGGTGCCATCCTTTGAAGACCAGCTTAAGTACTGACCAGTTTAAGTACTGACGGAGTCTGTGCGCAAAGCGGTTCGGGCTGTATTAATCGCATAACAATGGATGGAAGAAGAAGAAGACGGATTACAATATAGTGCTCTTAAAAGCACTATTATGACATCATTAATAGTATATTGGTTGACATCATTTCCGAGATCACTGATAACAATAATTGACAACAATTATAACTTTATCGACAACGTCACCGTTGACATCACTGATGACATCATCGATGACATCACTGATGACATCATCGATGACATCACTGATGACATCATCGATGACATCACTGATGACATCATCGATGACATCACTGATGACATCATCGATGACATCACTGATGACATCATCGATGACATCACTGATGACATCATCGATGACATCACTGATGACATCATCGATGACATCACTGATGACATCATCGATGACATCACTGATGACATCACCGATGACATCACTGATGACATCATCGATGACATCATCACCGATGACATCATCGATGACATCACCGATGACATCACTGATGACATCATCGATGACATCACTGATGACATCATTGATGACATCACTGATGACATCATCGATGACATCACTGATGACAATCATTGACAACAATAATAACTTTATGGACAATTTCATTGTTGACATCACTGATGATCATCAATGAGTAACTTTGGTACAATCCCTTTCAGAGCAACTTTGGTACAGTCCCTTAAGGAGCGACTTAGGTGCCAAAGTTTTAAAGTACCTATATACTGTCCCTTTAAGAGCAGCTTAAGTATTGTCCCTTTAAAAGAGACTTAGGTGCCATCCTTTGAAGACCAGCTTAAGTACTGACCAGTTTAAGTACTGACGGAGTCTGTGCGCAAAGCGGTTCGGGCTGTATTAATCGCATAACAATGGATGGAAGAAGAAGAAGACGGATTACAATATAGTGCTTTTAAAAGCACTATTATGACATCATTAATAGTATATTGGTTGACATCATTTCCGAGATCACTGATAACAATAATTGACAACAATTATAACTTTATCGACAACGTCACCGTTGACATCACTGATGACATCATCGATGACATCACTGATGACATCATCGATGACATCACTGATGTCATCATCGATGACATCACTGATGACATCATCGATGACATCACTGATGACATCATCGATGACATCACTGATGACATCATCGATGACATCACTGATGACATCACTGATGACATCATCGATGACATCACTGATGACATCACTGATGACATCACCGATGACATCACCGATGACATCACCGATGACATCATCGATGACATCATCGATGACATCATCGATGACATCAACGATGACATCAACGATGACATCACTGATGACAATCATTGACAACAATAATAACTTTATGGACAATTTCATTGTTGACATCACTGATGATCATCAATGAGTAACTTTAGTACAATCCCTTTCAGAGCAACTTTGGTACAGTCCCTTAAGGAGCGACTTAGGTGCCAAAGTTTTAAAGTACCTATATACTGTCCCTTTAAGAGCAGCTTAAGTATTGTCCCTTTAAAAGAGACTTAGGTGCCATCCTTTGAAGACCAGCTTAAGTACTGACCAGTTTAAGTACTGACGGAGTCTGTGCGCAAAGCGGTTCGGGCTGTATTAATCGCATAACAATGGATGGAAGAAGAAGAAGACGGATTACAATATAGTGCTTTTAAAAGCACTATTATGACATCATTAATAGTATATTGGTTGACATCATTTCCGAGATCACTGATAACAATAATTGACAACAATTATAACTTTATCGACAACGTCACCGTTGACATCACTGATGACATCATCGATGACATCATCGATGACATCATCGATGACATCACTGATGACATCATCGATGACATCACCGATGACATCACTGATGACATCACCGATGACATCAACGATGACATCAACGATGACATCAACGATGACATCAACGATGACATCATCGATGACATCATCGATGACATCATCGATGACATCACTGATGACATCATCGATGACATCACTGATGACATCATCGATGAAATCACTGATGACATCATCGATGACATCACTGATGACATCATCGATGACATCACTGATGACATCATCGATGACATCACTGATGACAATCATTGACAACAATAATAACTTTATGGACAATTTCATTGTTGACATCACTGATGATCATCAATGAGTAACTTTGGTACAATCCCTTTCAGAGCAACTTTGGTACAGTCCCTTAAGGAGCGACTTAGGTGCCAAAGTTTTAAAGTACCTATATACTGTCCCTTTAAGAGCAGCTTAAGTATTGTCCCTTTAAAAGAGACTTAGGTGCCATCCTTTGAAGACCAGCTTAAGTACTGACCAGTTTAAGTACTGACGGAGTCTGTGCGCAAAGCGGTTCGGGCTGTATTAATCGCATAACAATGGATGGAAGAAGAAGAAGACGGATTACAATATAGTGCTTTTAAAAGCACTATTATGACATCATTAATAGTATATTGGTTGACATCATTTCCGAGATCACTGATAACAATAATTGACAACAATTATAACTTTATCGACAACGTCACCGTTGACATCACTGATGACATCATCGATGACATCACTGATGACATCATCGATGACATCACTGATGACATCATCGATGACATCACTGATGACATCATCGATGACATCACTGATGACATCATCGATGACATCACTGATGACATCATCGATGACATCACTGATGACATCATCGATGACATCACTGATGACATCACCGATGACATCACTGATGACATCATCGATGACATCACTGATGACATCATCGATGACATCACTGATGACATCATCGATGACATCACTGATGACATCATCGATGACATCACCGATTACATAATCGTTAACCTCACTGATGACATCATCGATGACATCAATTACATCACTGATGACAATCATTGACAACAATAATAACTTTATGGACAATTTCATTGTTGACATCACTGATGATCATCAATGAGTAACTTTGGTACAATCCCTTTCAGAGCAACTTTGGTACAGTCCCTTAAGGAGCGACTTAGGTGCCAAAGTTTTAAAGTACCTATATACTGTCCCTTTAAGAGCAGCTTAAGTATTGTCCCTTTAAAAGAGACTTAGGTGCCATCCTTTGAAGACCAGCTTAAGTACTCACCAGTTTAAGTACTGACGGAGTCTGTGCGCAAAGCGGTTCGGGCTGTATTAATCGCATAACAATGGATGGAAGAAGAAGAAGACGGATTACAATATAGTGCTTTTAAAAGCACTATTATGACATCATTAATAGTATATTGGTTGACATCATTTCCGAGATCACTGATAACAATAATTGACAACAATTATAACTTTATCGACAACGTCACCGTTGACATCACTGATGACATCATCGATGACATCACTGATGACATCATCGATGACATCACTGATGACATCATCGATGACATCACTGATGACATCATCGATGACATCACTGATGACATCATCGATGACATCACTGATGACATCATCGATGACATCACTGATGACATCATCGATGACATCACCGATGACATCATCGATGACATCATCGATGACATCATCGATGACATCACTGATGACATCATCGATGACATCACTGATGACATCATCGATGACATCACTGATGACATCATCGATGACATCACCGATGACATCATCGATGACATCACCGATGACATCATCGATGACATCACCGATGACATCACCGATGACATCACCGATGACATCACCGATGACATCACCGATGACATCATCGATGACATCACCGATGACATCACTGATGACAATCATTGACAACAATAATAACTTTATGGACAATTTCATTGTTGACATCACTGATGATCATCAATGAGTAACTTTGGTACAATCCCTTTCAGAGCAACTTTGGTACAGTCCCTTAAGGAGCGACTTAGGTGCCAAAGTTTTAAAGTACCTATATACTGTCCCTTTAAGAGCAGCTTAAGTATTGTCCCTTTAAAAGAGACTTAGGTTGCCATCCTTTGAAGACCAGCTTAAGTACTGACCAGTTTTAAGTACTGACGGAGTCTGTGCGCAAAGCGGTTCGGGCTGTATTAATCGCATAACAATGGATGGAAGAAGAAGAAGACGGATTACAATATAGTGCTTTTAAAAGCACTATTATGACATCATTAATAGTATATTGGTTGACATCATTTCCGAGATCACTGATAACAATAATTGACAACAATTATAACTTTATCGACAACGTCACCGTTGACATCACTGATGACATCATCGATGACATCACTGATGACATCACTGATGACATCATCGATGACATCATCGATTACATCATCGATTACATCATCGATGACATCACTGATGACATCACTGATGACATCACTGATGACATCATCGATGACATCACCGATGACATCACCGATGACATCACCGATGACATCACTGATGACATCATCGATGAAATCATCGATGACATCATCGATGACATCACCGATTACATAATCGTTGACCTCACTGATGACATCATCGATGACATCACCGATTACATAATCGTTAACCTCACTGATGACATCATCGATGACATCAATTACATCACTGATGACAATCATTGACAACAATAATAACTTTATGGACAATTTCATTGTTGACATCACTGATGATCATCAATGAGTAACTTTGGTACAATCCCTTTCAGAGCAACTTTGGTACAGTCCCTTAAGGAGCGACTTAGGTGCCAAAGTTTTAAAGTACCTATATACTGTCCCTTTAAGAGCAGCTTAAGTATTGTCCCTTTAAAAGAGACTTAGGTGCCATCCTTTGAAGACCAGCTTAAGTACTGACCAGTTTAAGTACTGACGGAGTCTGTGCGCAAAGCGGTTCGGGCTGTATTAATCGCATAACAATGGATGGAAGAAGAAGAAGACGGATTACAATATAGTGCTTTTAAAAGCACTATTATGACATCATTAATAGTATATTGGTTGACATCATTTCCGAGATCACTGATAACAATAATTGACAACAATTATAACTTTATCGACAACGTCACCGATGACATCACTGATGACATCATCGATGACATCACCGATGACATCATCGATGACATCACCGATGACATCACCGATGACATCACCGATGACATCACCGATGACATCACCGATGACATCATCGATGACATCACCGATGACATCACCGATGACATCATCGATGACATCAACGATGACATCATCGATGACATCAACGATGACATCATCGATGACATCAACGATGACATCATCGATGACATCAACGATGACATCATCGATGACATCAACGATGACATCATCGATGACATCACTGATGACAATCATTGACAACAATAATAACTATGGACAATTTCCTTGTTGACATCACTGATGATCATCAATGAGTAACTTTGGTACAATCCCTTTCAGAGCAACTTTGGTACAGTCCCTTAAGGAGCGACTTAGGTGCCAAAGTTTTAAAGTACCTATATACTGTCCCTTTAAGAGCAGCTTAAGTATTGTCCCTTTAAAAGAGACTTAGGTGCCATCCTTTGAAGACCAGCTTAAGTACTGACCAGTTTAAGTACTGACGGAGTCTGTGCGCAAAGCGGTTCGGGCTGTATTAATCGCATAACAATGGATGGAAGAAGAAGAAGACGGATTACAATATAGTGCTTTTAAAAGCACTATTATGACATCATTAATAGTATATTGGTTGACATCATTTCCGAGATCACTGATAACAATAATTGACAACAATTATAACTTTATCGACAACGTCACCGTTGACATCACTGATGACATCATCGATGACATCACTGATGACATCACCGATGACATCATCGATGACATCACTGATGACATCATCGATGACATCACTGATGACATCATCGATGACATCACTGATGACATCATCGATGACATCACTGATGACATCATCGATGACATCATCGATGACATCATCGATGACATCACTGATGACATCACTGATGACATCATCGATGACATCATCGATGACATCATCGATGACATCACCGATGACATCACCGATGACATCACTGATGACATCATCGATGACATCACCGATTACATCATCGATGACATCACCGATTACATAATCGTTGACCTCACTGATGACATCATCGATGACATCACCGATTACATAATCGTTAACCTCACTGATGACATCATCGATGACATCAATTACATCACTGATGACAATCATTGACAACAATAATAACTTTATGGACAATTTCATTGTTGACATCACTGATGATCATCAATGAGTAACTTTGGTACAATCCCTTTCAGAGCAACTTTGGTACAGTCCCTTAAGGAGCGACTTAGGTGCCAAAGTTTTAAAGTACCTATATACTGTCCCTTTAAGAGCAGCTTAAGTATTGTCCCTTTAAAAGAGACTTAGGTGCCATCCTTTGAAGACCAGCTTAAGTACTGACCAGTTTAAGTACTGACGGAGTCTGTGCGCAAAGCGGTTCGGGCTGTATTAATCGCATAACAATGGATGGAAGAAGAAGAAGAAGACGGATTACAATACAGTGCTTTTAAAAGCACTATTATGACATCATTAATAGTATATTGGTTGACATCATTTCCGAGATCACTGATAACAATAATTGACAACAATTATAACTTTATCGACAACGTCACCGTTGACATAACTGATGACATCATCGATGTCATCAGTGATGTCATCATCGATGACATCACTGATGACATCATCGATGACATCATCGATGACATCACCGATGACATCATCGATGACATCACCGATGACATCATCGATGACATCACCGATGACATCATCGATGACATCATCGATGACATCACCGATGACATCATCGATGACATCACCGATGACATCATCGATGACATCACCGATGACATCATCGATGACATCACCGATGACATCACCGATGACATCATCGATGACATCAACGATGACATCATCGATGACATCATCGATGACATCACTGATGACATCATTGATGACATCACTGATGACATCATCGATGACATCACTGATGACATCACTGATGACATCACTGATGACATCATCGATGACGTCATCGATGACATCACTGATTACATCATCGATGACATCACCGATTACATAATCGTTGACCTCACTGATGACATCATCGATGACATCACCGATTACATAATCGTTAACCTCACTGATGACATCATCGATGACATCAATTACATCACTGATGACAATCATTGACAACAATAATAACTTTATGGACAATTTCATTGTTGACATCACTGATGATCATCAATGAGTAACTTTGGTACAATCCCTTTCAGAGCAACTTTGGTACAGTCCCTTAAGGAGCGACTTAGGTGCCAAAGTTTTAAAGTACCTATATACTGTCCCTTTAAGAGCAGCTTAAGTATTGTCCCTTTAAAAAGAGACTTAGGTGCCATCCTTTGAAGACCAGCTTAAGTACTGACCAGTTTAAGTACTGACGGAGTCTGTGCGCAAAGCGGTTCGGGCTGTATTAATCGCATAACAATGGATGGAAGAAGAAGAAGACGGATTACAATATAGTGCTTTTAAAAGCACTATTATGACATCATTAATAGTATATTGGTTGACATCATTTCCGAGACCACTGATAACAATAATTGACAACAATTATAACTTTATCGACAACGTCACCGTTGACATCACTGATGACATCATCGATGACATCACTGATGACATCACCGATGACATCATCGATGACATCACCGATGACATCATCGATGACATCACCGATGACATCACCGATGACATCACCGATGACATCACCGATGACATCACCGATGACATCATCGATGACATCATCGATGACATCATCGATGACATCACTGATGACATCATCGATGACATCATCGATGACATCATCGATGACATCACTGATGACATCACTGATGACATCATCGATGACATCACTGATGACATCATCGATGACATCACTGATTACATCATCGATGACATCACCGATTACATAATCGTTGACCTCACTGATGACATCATCGATGACATCACCGATTACATAATCGTTAACCTCACTGATGACATCATCGATGACATCAATTACATCACTGATGACAATCATTGACAACAATAATAACTTTATGGACAATTTCATTGTTGACATCACTGATGATCATCAATGAGTAACTTTGGTACAATCCCTTTCAGAGCAACTTTGGTACAGTCCCTTAAGGAGCGACTTAGGTGCCAAAGTTTTAAAGTACCTATATACTGTCCCTTTAAGAGCAGCTTAAGTATTGTCCCTTTAAAAGAGACTTAGGTGCCATCCTTTGAAGACCAGCTTAAGTACTGACCAGTTTAAGTACTGACGGAGTCTGTGCGCAAAGTGGTTCGGGCTGTATTAATCGCATAACAATGGATGGAAGAAGAAGAAGACGGATTACAATATAGTGCTTTTAAAAGCACTATTATGACATCATTAATAGTATATTGGTTGACATCATTTCCGAGATCACTGATAACAATAATTGACAACAATTATAACTTTATCGACAACGTCACCGATGACATCACTGATGACATCATCGATGACATCACTGATGACATCATCGATGACATCACTGATGACATCATCGATGACATCACTGATGACATCATCGATGACATCACTGATGACATCATCGATGACATCACCGATGACATCATCGATGACATCACCGATGACATCATCGATGACATCATCGATGACATCATCAATGACATCACCGATGACATCACTGATGACATCACTGATGACATCACTGATGACATCATCGATGACATCACTGATGACATTATCGATGACGTCATCGATGATGTCATCGATGACGTCATCGATGACATCACCGATTACATAATCGTTGACCTCACTGATGACATCATCGATGACATCACCGATTACATAATCGTTAACCTCACTGATGACATCATCGATGACATCAATTACATCACTGATGACAATCATTGACAACAATAATAACTTTATGGACAATTTCATTGTTGACATCACTGATGATCATCAATGAGTAACTTTGGTACAATCCCTTTCAGAGCAACTTTGGTACAGTCCCTTAGGTGCCAAAGTTTTAAAGTACCTATATACTGTCCCTTTAAGAGCAGCTTAAGTATTGTCCCTTTAAAAGAGACTTAGGTGCCATCCTTTGAAGACCAGCTTAAGTACTGACCAGTTTAAGTACTGACGGAGTCTGTGCGCAAAGCGGTTCGGGCTGTATTAATCG
Organism: Dendropsophus ebraccatus; assembly: GCF_027789765.1. Lineage (NCBI taxonomy): Eukaryota > Metazoa > Chordata > Amphibia > Anura > Hylidae > Dendropsophus > Dendropsophus ebraccatus. Next base: position 23,648 of record NW_027209204.1, read on the forward strand.
CATAACAATGGATGGAAGAGAAGAAGACGGATTACAATATAGTGCTTTTAAAAGCACTATTATGACATCATTAATAGTATATTGGTTGACATCATTTCCGAGATCACTGATAACAATAATTGACAACAATTATAACTTATCGACAACGTCACCGTTGACATCACTGATGACATCATCGATGACATCACTGATTACATCATCGATGACATCACTGATGACATCATCGATGACATCACTGATGACATCATCGATGACATCACTGATGACATCATCGATGACATCACTGATGACATCATCGATGACATCACTGATGACATCATCGATGACATCACTGATGACATCATCGATGACATCACTGATGACATCATCGATGACATCATCGATGACATCACTGATGACATCATCGATGACATCACTGATGACATCACTGATGACATCACTGATGACATCACTGATGACATCACTGATGACATCACTGATGACATCATCGATGACATCACTGATGACATCATCGATGACATCATCGATGACATCATCGATGACATCACTGATGACATCACTGATGACATCATCGATGACATCACTGATGACATCATCGATGACGTCATCGATGACATCATTGATGACGTCATCGATGACATCACTGATTACATCATCGATGAAATCAACCGATTACATAATCGTTGACCTCACTGATGACATCATCGATGACATCACCGATTACATAATCGTTAACCTCACTGATGACATCATCGATGACATCAATTACATCACTGATGACAATCATTGACAACAATAATAACTTTATGGACAATTTCATTGTTGACATCACTGATGATCATCAATGAGTAACTTTGGTACAATCCCTTTCAGAGCAACTTTGGTACAGTCCCTTAAGGAGCGACTTAGGTGCCAAAGTTTTAAAGTACCTATATACTGTCCCTTTAAGAGCAGCTTAAGTATTGTCCCTTTAAAAGAGACTTAGGTGCCATCCTTTGAAGACCAGCTTAAGTACTGACCAGTTTAAGTACTGACGGAGTCTGTGCGCAAAGCGGTTCGGGCTGTATTAATCGCATAACAATGGATGGAAGAAGAAGAAGACGGATTACAATATAGTGCTTTTAAAAGCACTATTATGACATCATTAATAGTATATTGGTTGACATCATTTCCGAGATCACTGATAACAATAATTGACAACAATTATAACTTTATCGACAACGTCACCGTTGACATCATCGATGACATCTTCGATGACATCACTGATGACATCATCGATGACATCACCGATGACATCACCGATGACATCACCGATGACTCACCGATGACATCATCGATGACATCATCGATGACATCATCGATGACATCACCGATGACATCATCGATGACATCATCGAGGACATCACTGATGACATCATCGATGACATCACCGATGACATCATCGATGACATCATCGATGACATCATCGATGACATCACCGATGACATCATCGATGACATCATCGAGGACATCACTGATGACATCATCGAGGACATCACTGATGACATCATCGAGGACATCACTGATGACATCATCGATGACGTCATCGATGACATCACTGATTACATCATCGATGACATCACCGATTACATAATCGTTGACCTCACTGATGACATCATCGATGACATCACCGATTACATAATCGTTATCCTCACTGATGACATCATCGATGACATCAATTACATCACTGATGACAATCATTGACAACAATAATAACTTTATGGACAATTTCATTGTTGACATCACTGATGATCATCAATGAGTAACTTTGGTACAATCCCTTTCAGAGCAACTTTGGTACAGTCCCTTAAGGAGCGACTTAGGTGCCAAAGTTTTAAAGTACCTATATACTGTCCCTTTAAGAGCAGCTTAAGTATTGTCCCTTTAAAAGAGACTTAGGTGCCATCCTTTGAAGATGTAACGGTCTAGTGGTCTAGTCTGGGTTGGAGCCCAATAGCAATAACAACACTGGATGTAGACAAAAGTACAAGAGACTACCTTGGTTAGTTGGAGGTCGCTACAACAGGTTGCAGTGAAGTGGTGGAGACAAGCGTGGTCAGCAGTCAGCCAGAAGTCCATACACAGGTAGCAGCAATGTGTTTGGAGGTTTATACAAAGCGTAGTCAGATACTTAGCCAGAGTCCGGTGCACAGAGAGCAGCAATATAGTTGGAGGATAAGGCAGAATCGGAGTCAGATAACTAGCCAGAGTTCGGTACACAGGTAAGTAACAACAGCAGAGCAGAGTAAGGAGTAGCTTGATTAAGGGCAAAAGCGACAATAATCTCACAAGGGAGGAAGTGGAAAGGCTGGGTTTATATAGGAAGTCCAGGGGTGGAGCCAATTAAGGATTCAAGACTGGGAACTAAAGAAACATGATCTTGACCAATATATTCAGAACTGAGCTGTCCAGCAAGGTTCAGTGGCTCAGTGAGTAGAGCTGCAGCCTGGAGTGCAGGAGTCACTAGGTTCAAATCCTGACAGTATTCCCCTCCTTCCAAGATGGCCTCTGGACATCCTAGGAGCTGGTTTTTCAGGATGCTGTTGGTGAAATGCTTTTGTAACCTAGGAGCATGGACATTTCCTCTGGCTCCCAGGAATTTTCTTCTGGCTCATATCCCTTCCATTGAATGAGATATTGCAATTTGTTTCTAAAAATTCTAGAGTCCAGAATCTTGTCAACAATAAATCTTCTTCCCCTTGAACATTTACAGGTGGAGGAGGTGGCTGGTTTCTTCCTGGAAAAGGATTTTCATTAAAATGGTTTAAGCAGAGATACATGAAATACAGGATGAATTTTCAGTTTGTTTGGAAGTTCTAAACGAAAAGCAACTTCATTGATTTTGCAGAAATCTTAAAAGGACCAATGAATTTTTGCCCCAATTTAGGAGATGGTACATGAGCCTTCAAATTCTTTGTGGACAACCAGACCTGATCACCAACCTGAAATGTAGGTGGAGCTTTGCGATGTTTATCCGCTGCTTTCTTGTAGTTCTTTTGGGCTTCTTGTAACATCTCTACTAGTTTTTTGTGAGATTTTTGCAACATTGATAATCTTTCAGTAACAGCAGGAATTGGAGTATTGAGTGGGAGGTTAGGAATGAACACAGGATGCAAGCCATAATTAGGCATAGAATGGACTCTGAGAGGTAGAACTATGTTCAGAGTTGTTGTATGCAAATTCTGCTGTTGGTAGATAATCTACCCAATCATCTTGAGATATGAAATAAAGCAGCGAAGGTACTGTTCAAGAGTCTGGTTGGTCCTTTCAGTCTGACCATTAGATTGTGGATGAAAGGCCGAAGACAAATTAACAGTTACTCCTAAGGCTGTACAGAAACTTTTCCAAAATCTTGAAGTAAATTGTACACCTCTGTCTGAAACCACATTATCAGGAAATTCCATGTAGTCTAAATATTTCTTTGATTATTAATTCTGCAGTTTGCTCAGCAGTTTGGAATCCCTTTAGTTGGAATAAAATGAGCCATTTTTGTAAGTCGGTCCACCACCACGAGGACAGCAGTCATTTCTTTAGAAGAGGGAAGATCACAATAAAATCCATGGAAATTGAGCCCCAAGGCCTGGATGGAATTGGAAGTGGTTGAAGAAGTCCTAAAGAGGGGTATCGTGGGGTCTTGTTTCGTGCACATGTTAAACAAGAGGATACATATTTTTTAACATCTTTCTTGCAGTTAGGCCACCAAAATGAACGGAGTAGTAATTCCATTAGTTTTTATTGATTCCAAGATGTCCAGCAAGTTTGGAATCATGACCAACTTGAGGATTTCAAGTCGAACAGATTCGGGGACATATAGCCTATGTTCTTGCATCCCAAAACCCCACCTTAAAAAGAGATCCACATCATTAGGAGGATGATTAAGGAAAGAATCATCTTGGTAGCCATCTTAAGCATTGTCAAAAATTTTTTTAAAGTCAAGTATTCCTAGAAAGTTTTTAGGAGACAAAATGGTACCCTCTGACTTGTATCTCTCTTGAGACTCAGTAAAAGTCCTGGACAAGGCGTCGGCTTGCCGTTTCTTGAACCTGGCCGATAAGAGATGATGAAGTTAAATCTAGAGAAGAATAAGGCCCATCGTGCTTGTCTTGCAGATAGCCTTTTTGCAGTACGTATGAATTCTAAATTTTTGTGGTCTGTAAGGACTGTTACTGGATGATTAGCTCCCTCCAAGAGATGTCTCCATTCTGAGAAGGCAACCTTTATGGCTAAAAGTTCTTTATTTCCAATGTCATAGTTTCTTTCTGCAGATGACATTTTATGAGAAAGAAATGCACACGGATGAAGCTGCATCTTGTCACCGATTCGTTGGATAATACTGCTCCCACTGCAGATTCTGAGGCATCAACCTCAACAATAAAAGGTAATTCCGGATTTGGATGAACTAGTAAGGTGGCCGAAGTGAAAAGAGTCTTTAGTTTCTCAAATGCAACCTGTGCTTCTGAGACCAATTAAATGTTTTGCTTTCTTTGTGAGATGAGTGATTGGCAAAATGATTTTTGAAAATTTTTTACAAATTTTCTGTAAAAATTAGCAAATCCAATAAAACGCTGAACTTCTTTTAAATTGCTTGGAGTAGGCCAATCAACGACAGCCTTGACTTTACTGGGATCCATAGTCAGACCTTCTGGGGAAATTATATATCCAAGAAAACTGAATCTGAGTTTGTTCAAATTCACATTTTTCCAGTTTGATATAAAGGGTGATTTTTCTGTAGACGTTCCAAGACTAATTTACATGTCTACGATGCTCATCCAAGCTATCAGAAAATATGAAGGATGTCGTCAAAGATAAGCAATAACAAATTGATCCAAGAAATCTCGAAACACATCATTGATAAAATGCTGAAAAGTGGCAGGAGCATTACAGAGGCCAAATGGCATTACCAGAATTTCATAATGTCCATATCTAGTTCTAAATGCAGTTTTCCACTCATCCCCTGGGCGAACGCGTATAAGATTATAGGCCCCCTCTTAGATCTAGTTTGGTAAAGATCTTTGCAGAGCGGAGTCTTTCCAACAGCTCAGGAATTAAGGGGAGAGGGTAGCGATTTTTCACAGTTATCTTATTTAGCTCCCTGTAGTCAATGCATGGTCGTAGGGTTGAGTCTTTCTTTTCTACAAAGAATATAGGTGCCCCAGCTGGAGATGTAGAAGGTCGAATGAAGCCTTTGTTAAGATTTTCATCTAAGTATTCTCTGAGTGCTTTTAATTCAGGTTCAGAGAGGTTATAATTCTCCCAAAAGGAATGGCTGCTCCAGGTAGTAACTCAATAGGACAATCATAAGGGCGATGAGGGTGGTAGTTGGTCAGCATTCTTCTTGCTGCAGACATCGTTAAACTGCTGGTATTGAGGTGGCAGCTTAGTACAATCCTGTTGAGAAATCTCAGCCACCTTGATGAATTCAGAAACATTTTTCTGACAGCTGTTCTTACAGTACTCAGAGGGAAAAGAAATTGTCCTTGATTCCCAGTTGATAGATGGGTTGTGGATAGAAACCAGGGAATTCCTAGAATAACCGGAAATTTAGGAGAAGAAATCAGATGGAAACTAATGGTTTCTTGATGGTGCTGGTTCAATATAGATCTGAAGTTCAACAGTCTCATGGGTTACAGGCCCAGATGATAAGGCTGATCCATCTACGGTTTCCATATCAATAGGCATGGCTTTATTCTCCTCTCAATGCTGTGGTTAAGTGCAAATTCCAAGTCCATGAAATTTCCTCCTGCCCCAGAATCTAACATGGCTGAAGACTGCACCTATAATTTCCAATGGTGATTTGTATTGGAATGATAAAGTGAGAAGATGGTGAACATGCCTTCACATTATCTACAGTTATAGAGGAAATAGGATATGCAACATAGTCCAGATGTTCAAGATCAGGGTTACTTACAGACTTGGCACCAGTAAAGGCTATGGTCCTTTGGACTTTGTTAGGACAGTTGATTGCATAATGACCTTTACTCCCACAATAGAGGCACAAGTTTTCGGTACGACGCCTCTCTTTTTCTGCTGTAGAAAGGGGTCTCCGGATGGCATCAATTTGCATGGGTTCAGGTGCACTTTCTGAATCTTTCTGGGTGTTTAATGGTAGTTGATTAAAAGAAAAAGTAGGATTGTTTCCAAATACCTGCCAGTTTTTTCCTTTCTTCTTCAGTAAGTCTCTGGTCAATTCGAATACACAGTTGAATAAAGGGCTTCCAAATCATCTGGGGTCTCTACCCTGGCAAGCTCATCCTTCACTTGCTCTGATAGTCCCTCGCGAAACTGGCTTCTTTGTGCTGCTGGATTCCATGTAGTATCAGTAACCCTCGTCTAAATTCGGCTGTATGATTCAGCACAAGCGTCTACCCGCCGTAGATTGTGCAATTTATTTCAGCAGTGGCCCAACGATTTGGATCATCAAAAACTTGATTCATAGCAGTAATAAATATTTTTAGGTCATTGAGAATATCACATTTCCTTTTCCACATATGGAAGCCCATGCAAGAGCTTCATCTGTCAAGAGATTAATGATAACAGAACTTTTTTTTTTGTCACTATAAAATGAGCTAGGTTGCATTTGAAAATGTATACGGCATGGTTAAGGATCCCCCGTTAACGTTGACGGTAACCATTTGATTTTGATGGCAGCGGCATGCGTGATTTGAGTCAGAGCACGTACGTCCGAGGAAGTTGTCTTTGTAGCTCAATAATGTCCTTTTGTTGATCCAGTACTACAGTTTGTAATTTAGAAAACTTTTCTTGATAGTAGCACCAAATGCTTGTAATTCAGCAACTTGTTCCCTCAAAGTTGTCAGAGCAGACTCCATATTTTCGGTGAGATTATTCTGTAACGGTCTAGTGGTCTAGTCTGGGGTTGGAGCCCAATAGCAATAACAACACTGGATGTAGACAAAATACAAGAGACTAACCTTGTTTTATTTGAAGGGCCGCTACACAGGTTTGCAGTGAAGTGGTGGAGACAAGGCGTGGTCATCCGTCCACCAGAAGTCCCATACACAGGTAGCAGCTATGTGTTTTTTGGAGGTTTATACAAGCGTCGTTCAGATACTTAGCCAGAGTCCGGTGCACAGAGAGCAGCAATATAGTTGGAGGATAAGGCAGAATCGGATCATGAATAACTAGCCAGAGTGTCGGTAGCACAGGTAGTAACAACACAGGCAGAGTAGGAGTATCTTGATTAAGGGCAAAAGCACAATAATCTCACAAGGAGGAAGTGGAAAGGCTGGTTTAATAGGAAGTCCAGGGGTGGAGCCAATTAAGGATTCAAGACTGGTAACTAAAGAAACATGATCTTGACCAATATTTCAGACTGGAGCTGTCCAGCAAGGTTCAGTGCTCAGTGAGTAGAGCTGCAGCCTGGAAGTGCAGGAGTCCACTAGTTTCAAATCCTTGACAGGAACCAGCTTAAGTACTGACCAGTTTAAGTACTGACGGAGTCTGTGCGCAA
>NW_027209205.1:0-31143 GCF_027789765.1 Dendropsophus ebraccatus
TTCACTTACGCTTAAATGCTGCACTCGCGGCAAGGGGTTAAGGGGTTATTGACAGGCTGCAGTGTGACCGGTGCAGCCTGTCATTAATGGTGAGGGCCCGGCTGCTCATAACAGATGGCCCCCACCCACTATAAATTTCATAGCTCCATAGAGGAATCAGAATGTACTGGTACGTCCTGTGTCGTCTAGAGGTTAAAGAACCATTTTTTTATGTTGTGATATGTAAAATCATAGAATTAAAAAGGGTGTACCTTTTCTCATGACTGTATCTGCTATGAATTAAGTTAGGAGGCAGCTAAAACTGTAATCTATGTCTTGTTTTAAAGCCAAGAATTTTGGACAGCAGGGTTACTGCACTTGCAGTACAAATAAAAGGGTGTGGATGAAAACAAATGTGACATTAAATTTTTTTTTTTCCAAGACATCAAATAATAAGACAGCCAGAACCACAAGAAAACATGGGCAGAAGTTTTATAGGCAGTTAGAATACATGATATTTTCTGTCATGTGAATTTTATGTGTAAAATTAACTGTCTTAATTGAGTTTTGTTTTGTTTTGTTTTTTCCCCTCAATCTTCCATTAAATGAGATGTCAAGGACTGTTATGTTCTGCATTCTCATGAAACTATGCTTTTAAATCCATGCATATAGTTTTGTTGCTTCAACCAGGAATTGTAAATGCTTTGTCACATATTAAGAAACATGAATCCTTTTTATGCATCTGATATTGCATGACAGTTGTCACAATTGAGATGAGTCCCTAAGTAACAAAACCCTGAAGGCCCCTTGTAACTGGAGTGTGAAGGTCTCCTACCCATACACATGAATGTTCGGCATGGCCAAGTGTTAATGTTTCTGTGTTCTCTATAGGAGGGATACGCTGTATGTAAATGGTTGGCTATGGTCCATGGGATTTGCTGTAAGGCATATCTCTATATGCTGTTAAAATAGGTCAGGAAAGATGGCAGATTCCATAATATTACAATCAGAAAATAGAAACAAATTAGGAAAAAAAAGAACCAGTTTCAGTATCAGTAAAAATAACCTAACATGGGTGACTATTCATGAACTACTAGTTCAAAAGAAACATTGAACTAACAGTCTCTAATATGCAAGAACTACCTTGATGGTTCAGGTAGAGTCTTTCAACCTCTTGGAGCTTAAGTAAGACAGTTTGGCCAGACTTTGATTGTTTAATACTCTTATGTTATTGAAGAATAATGTGGCCCTTCATAGTCCGTTTCCCTAGGTTGATGTCCCTTGGAGCCTAGGTCTCTGGGGAGCACGTACAAAACAACAAAGAAGGACAATAAATGGCGCACCCACAATCATGTAATATTAGTATAATATCTTTATTTCCAAAAATACATGTACAAACAGCAAATGGACATACACTTAAAAACACCTAAAAACCCAATGCGGGTAAACCATCACAGGGAGTAAACATGACAATGAGTATGTCCCTCCCACCGCAGACCCAGCAAAAACAATAACCACCAGGCCCTGTATGCCAACCAATCAGATAAATATCAAACCCGACTATTCCATATATTATCCTCCTAAAGTGCACATGCTCACAAAAAATTTTATCAATAAACAAATAAATAATCAGATATAGAATATAAATATATAGAACCAATCCATAAACCTATCCAGAAAAGTGACACCGTGCTAACCACCCTATCAATGGAGAGTCAGGCTGAATCAATGATAATATAGTAACATATCACCCAGGCTCTGGAATGGGGCTCCGGTCTGCACACCCTACGCGTATCGTCACCTCACGTGACTTCGTCAGGGGTAATGGTTCAACATTCAATACCTCCTTATATACCCATTTGCCAAAAAAAACATGAGTACAAACAACATTCAGGTGTCTGTTACCGTATCCATTGAGAGAGAACATCCACCCCCACCCATCATGGCGGATCCCGGCGTGCGTGTTACCAAATGCGCATGTCCGGAAATGCGCATCACCAAGGAAAATCCCGGAACCCGACCCTGCGTTCCATCTGGTGTCACATCTCTGCGTTCCACTAACCTGGTCACAATGATCACATATACACAATATCTAGTCACATGATCGCTATACACAATACACTTTACCATATAGAGTCCCAGAACCCAGCCTTGCGTTCCATCTGAAGTCACATGTCCTGCGTTTCATCGTGTCACATGATTGCTAAATGACACTACCCACATGAGTCATATTCCTATTCACATGAATAATAATCCAAACAAATCAATCATGCATATCCAGACAGTATACATGTCACCGATTTGCGTATTTTGGCTCTAAAATCTAGATATAATAAATCACAATATTTATCCATATATGTTAAGTACACCAATAAAATCTAGATATGATGAATGATGAATAATGATATGATGAATCACAATATTTATCAATAATGTTAAGTACACCAATGATATTCATATCAGGATATATGCTTATCCCTGCAATATTACCTCTTTAAGACATGTATGGTATAAAGTTTACACTGTTTAAAGGATACCCTCCATACATGATCTCAATTCCTATTGGTTTTTCTCAGAGTATACAGCATAGTAGCAAAATATACAGTATAGTAGCAACAAATATTATATATATATATATATAAATAGATATAAGCCATGAACCATAAATTTCTCTTACCACACATGCTTTACCCATTCTCTTATCGGCCATAATAAGCCATTATTTTCCTATGACATCCAAACACAGGAAATTTCTTATAATGTCTTAAACCCGAGAGGAACCAAGTCGAGGTCATATCCACCAAACAATATACTAGACACCCTTATATAAGAATATTCCTTGATATACAGATACCAAATATTGAATCCTCTATAAACCTCTATAATAGAGTATTTCTTAGTGTACAGATACCTATATTGAATCCTCTATACACCTATTGTCATCTCTACCCCATGGTGGCAAAAGCTATTAAATATATCTATATAAATCAGAATTCATGCTTTACCCATAATTCATGCCACACATTTTGTATACATAGGTCTCTGGGGAGCAGGCTTGAACCAGAATTGGCTCTGGCGTTTCCATCTCTATCTCAGGAAAGATGGTTGTAGCACTGATGGTTTTCCTGTGGGGTTCACATCATGCCTGGATCTGAGCAATGGGCAAGCAAGTTTTTATTATTACAAGTGCTGTACCTTACTTTGGCAAAGTATGTTTGGAACTGACAACCAGATTACTGCACCAACACAAATGAACACAAATGGAGCCCCACAGATCCTACTTACTTTAATGTAGACTGTTAGTCTTTCTGCTCAAGTCCATCATTTTAAGTCCATCATTTTAAGTTTAAAACAGACTATGTGATGGAAGTTCCAAATTGAGCTGCTACAGCAGTGTGGTCCTAGCCTTAGCACAGTCCTCTACATCCCCGCCCTGCACTAATCTCCATGATCAGTGCAAAGAAGAAACAGGAAGTTACAGTTAGGGCAACATTGGAACCTTAGAAGAGTAACCACTGGCTCCTGTTTATTGTATGCAGCATTAGCTGACCCACAACAGGGATATCTTCTTCTATTAAGGGGTATCTCTAATCTCACCTAGGTGCCCAGCTCCAAGCAATGGATCCTGTCAATTCTGTTCCCTGCTTCTAAAGCAGTGCTAAGCTCCACAGAGACCAATTCACACAAGGTTGTATCAAATAGAAATAGGAGCAGCACTTAATGCACTAAACCACTAAATGCAATCAGCATAACCATGGAAATTATAGTTTATTTTGCCTTATTTATTTTATTTATTATCAGTGTACACTATAAAATGTAATTCACCAAAATCTGGTAAATTATTGATATTTAGTTTAAACGTTACTGTGCCAAAATAAATGAATCACTTATTATTTCGCCAACCTAATTGACCTACTCCCACAAAGACAAACCTGTTCCCATATATTATACCAAACTTCAACAAAGGACAAACCCCAAAGGACCAAATGAACATTTTACATAAACAAAGATTAAGGTTTTAGTAAATGCACAGACTGATTCTATTTAGAATATGCATAAATCACAGATTAATTGTCTGATTTATTTGGGCTTAACTAATAAAATTTGTTCACAGTTTCTCCATTCCTTTGTACTTCCTCCCTAGTGATATATGAATTTGAACAAGGAAAATCAGTTAATATTTTCCACTGTATGTCAGAATCACGATACAATGCATTGTTCCCCTGTGTTTACATGTTTCTTGGAGTTTGTTCAAGTTCACAAAAAAGTTGTCTGTTTCTTTGTTGTATGATTTAGAAGGAATAATTTATTAACAGACAAGGATTTTTTTTATCTTTCATATAAGTAAAGATGTTCCATGGACAATAAGCAATCTGAGTCAAATAACATATTATCAATCATTTTAGGCTATAGTCATCCAAAAATAGCATGCCTTTATAATGGGACATTTCAATCTGTTTTCCAAACCATGAAGACAGGATAATATTATACGGCTTTGTTTGAGAAACCATCACTAAGGTTAATCTTAGGCTATGTTCACACACTGTCAAAAATAGAGAAAGACGATTGATTTTGATATTTAAAAAAAACGTCCGCTATTGCCGCGATTTAACTGACTGCAATGCAATACATTGAAGTCAATGGAAAGACGGAAGTCCAAGGCACACAATGTATTGAATAATGATGTTTTCACCGCCGACGTCAAAATAATGATCACAACAATTATTTTCGGATGTCTTTTGCAAACAGCTAACTTTTTTTAGTTGTTCACACACAGTTTTTCTTTTATCACCGTTCTTTCTCCATTTTTACTATTAAATTCCATAGACTTTTCAATTAAGCCGCACTCAAAGGCCAATAAGTAACCCCAAACTAGAATAATGTACCCACAGTCGTCATTGCACTAAGGGGAGGCCAGACATCTAAATGACTTCCGTTATTTTAAACATAATTTTAAACTGAGCTGAAAAAATGTGTCAACATAGCCTTGGGCTATGCTCAGATGTAGTATGAGACCAGGTGTCCCGTGACCCAGCTGGGTCACGGAACGGCTGGTCTGAGAAAAGATTATCCCCGCTGGTACTGCAGCACCGGTCGGATGATCTTTAGCGCAGCTGAGTTCTGATGCGGGCGCATCAGTGCGCGCCCGCATTACAACTCCCCACTGCACACTATGCAGCCTGCGGCCGGAGCCACACGCTCCATAGTGTGCACTGACAGGGTTTTCTGTGGCCGCTATTCATTGAATAGCAGAAAACTGACACGACTGCCTAGGGATCCCGGCCGGAGTGTATACCATGTGTATACACTCTGGCCGGGATTCCCTCATTCTGAAGCACAACATAAGTTCCGTGCCAATCATGGCCGTTGCAACAAGGGCCGAAATTTGTACTGAATTTACATTGTGTGCACATGGCCTTACACTGCATTTTGTGTACCCATTTGCCAGGAGTATAGGGAATTCTCCTAGTGTATATGATAAGTATATATATAGACTCACTATACATTGCCATTTTGTGTTAAATTCAGGAATGTTTTCATGTTAAGGGTTTAGGAGTTTATGGACAGTTGGCAACCATAGCTGTTATGCTATTCCATAGTATGGTATACAAAAATGTATGGTACACACATTTTGTATGGTATATGAACATTTTGGTATAATAAAGAATATGGCTTATATAACTTGATTCTTATTTTTCCAATATTGTTATTAAGGAAAAAAATGGCACCTCTGCAAGCAGCTACAACAGTACAGGGAGCTGTCAAAGTGACAATGCCTAATTTTGCCTAATATTTGGAAACATATGTCATACTGGGGAACAATTTTATAATTAATGGTCACAATTACAAAATATTCTATGATACAGATAGAGATATATAGATGGGAACGATTGTGAGATAATAGTCAAACATATCCAGGGGTAGTCAAACATATCCAGAATAGTAACAGGAGCTTGGACTCGCTAACATGAACATTTTCAAAGGCTTTTATTGGATTTACATTTTTAGTTATTAGCACTTCAACAGATTTGCACCCACGACTGTTAACATTAAGCATACTTAACCTTTCAGTTAGAATTCAGACTATGTTCTCACTTTGGCTTAGCGTAAACTAGGATGGAGATGATTCAGGTTGCCGTCCATTAATTGGGATGAAAATCCATAGTCTACAATCTGTTTCAAGGAAGGTAACATTCTTTTCTGAAATTACTGTTACTTTTAAAATCACAGTTTGTCTAAACATTTTAAGCCCTCTAAAGAATGCTGGAGCTTTTGAGTGGTTTTATCTTTGCCTTTGCTAGAACACTGCAAGACATTTGGTATTTCAGAGTAATGTCTAGCCAATTATCGGACACCTTCAGGATATATGTCTGAACAGAAACATCTTTTAAAGTTAGGTTTTGAATAGACATAAGAATTTACTTTATTTGTTGTGACGGCAAACATAGGGATTATCCTGACCAAACTCAGGACAATGTTTGTATTCAATTTTTTTAAGTAGGTTAGCGTAGGTTTCACTTACTGCTTTGAGCAATCTGAGATGCAGAAGAAATGTCTGTGTTTACATTCAGCTAGTTAGTGAGTAAACTTTGGAAGAAGTGCAAGAAATTACAATCCAACTGTCCGCACACCAAGCACCTGACTCACAATAGCTACAAAATGCAATGTCTATTTCTTTTTCTAAATTAAGCATGTTTGCATTCACACATAAGCTTAAGCTAAATCCTTTTGTGTACTTATGCTATTATTTTATCTACTTACTAAATTAAACTGTATTCTATTAATTGTAAAGTAATAATATAATGGATTGCTTAGCAAATATAAATAAAAACAGAGGTAGCTGTCTGTCTGATTCCTGCAGATAGACAGGTAGAAAAAGCGAATAAGGGAGAGTGTTCAGCCACCTGCTTCCCGTTTTAGTGATCAGTAGGGGTCTTAACATCCAGATCACAATGACCCAAATTATGACGTGTCTGTGTAACAAACGTGTTTTTTTCAAATGACAGTAACTCTTCAAGTCATAAAGTCCGAGACATGAGATAACATGTACACTTAACCCTAGGGATGACAACCATAATTTTCTTGAGAACACTATTGGAAATTCAATATATTTCTCATCTCCAATTTGGGGGTAAGAGGTGGCTTTTTAAATTTACTAACTTTAATATAAAACTTTATTATAAAAAGCATGTATACAATGTAACCTCAGTTAAGTTTATGCTAAAAAGCAATTCTTTCTACTTTCTATATACATATTATATGTATACAATCACTTTTCAGGAATTCATTATATCAGAAATGTTTCCATGAAAAACAAAATAATTTGGATAAGTATAGCTATTTGTGGAATATCTGATTTTAAACATTAGACACCAAATTTTATACAAGCATCACTTAAATACAAAATCAGAGCAGAACAAGTAAAACAAACAGTCACCAAATCAATCAAGGAAATTCAACAAATTTCACTATTATGTATCCTGACCTTTTTTCCCTAGAAAACTGAGATAACCTTGGTGAGTATGTATAAAGAAATGCACTCCGTTAGTTTTTACTTGACAAGAAAAATAAATGTATATGTGTTCTAAATAATGAAAAATAAATGTAGTTATAAACACCTGGATCAGCTCTATCTACAGAAATGTCACAGCTCTGTAAACATCTAACAGCATAATATAAGAGTTTAAAGCAGAACGAGAGACGGAGACACTTAGAAACAAACACTCTATCATTCCATTCATTCTTGCTTGACTTAACAGTATGAACTTCACCATTACCTCGTGATGGAAGACTTTATTAAGAGATAACTTTTCACCAATCGGAACAAACCTGGATCACTGCATGGTCCTAATTTCATGGTGTTTTCACAAATGTTTATATTTAATTAATTCATTAAATGTCACTCAGCAAAAGTGTAGTTTACAAAAAAAAATGTAGTTAGAAAACATTTCAAGGTTCTCATAACTAGTAATAAAGCTTTAAAACCTACAATTATTTATGGACTATTAGAACTTCACAGATTCAGACCAGTGCATACAATATTAGAAGTATCAGTTATTTCCATTCACATATTATTTGGTTAACTGATTTCCTGAGCCCCTACTTTTGCCTGCTCACAAGGGGCGTAACTAGTAAGCACAATGACCCATAACAGAGCTTGGAACTGCTATTCTGCCCAGCTCTCCTGTGCTTGCATTCTACATTACTTTAACAACAATCAAGGGAGAAATGTAGAACAGTGGTAGGCCTATAACATTAATAACTATGCTTATTCAGAGCTGAGCTATTTGCTGTAACTGCAAACATTTAGCGGACAACATGAAAAGTAGGTGATAGAGCTTAATATTGTATGTTTCATTGCATTTTAAAGCAATAAAGGAAAATACAGAGTTTGTGCGTAAAGTATGATGTAAGGCCCAAGAAATATAAAATGAGACTGCAGCGTGTAGCCTATAACTAGTTTCAAAGAATCAACTCATTGTACAATGGGCAGTAAAGTCTGGAAAATAAGGCTATAGCTACTCGGCAACATTATGTTTTACTTACAATTTGAAGACCAGTACCAAGAAGATTTTGAGAGCTAAACTAAATAAGAATTCTCTGTTAATGTCACAGTATTAGGCTTTGTTCACACAACATAATTTTTCTGTAAAGAATGGACACTGATTGCAATGGAATCAGCGTCCAATTTCTACTGCAGGGGTGGTATTGCATTGAAGCTAATGCAATGCCGCCTGCTGTGTTCACATAGCATTATGTTAACGCTGCCTGAAACCAACACTTTGAGTTTTTTCCCATCTAACCAATCACAGCTCAGGATTCATTTTACCAGAGCTCATTAAGATATAAAATACAAGCTGCAAATGGCTGATGTTGTAAAAGACAGAGTGAGTTTCAGGCAGAATGATAATTCTTGGCTACTGAGTGTGTGGTCGCTGCTGCAAGAGACATGTCATGGATATTTATTAGCTGCTGGTGTCCCTGATTGACAGACTTCTCCCTTTGCACAATGATAAGGAGAAATCTTTCAATCATTACCAGGTAGGTGGGGGCAGCAACAGCTGTTGAATACCCATGATTGTTTTTTGCAGTGCTAAGCACACACTGCATACCTCCAAATGTAAGTCCTTCAAACCTACAGTACATAACGTCATATGCAATGGACCACTAAAAACATTGTCTGTCACTATACTGCACTGCCCTTAGTGAGAGCAGTGTAACTAATGTCAAAAGTTTCTTTCAAATTTCTACAATTGTGTGAAACCTATAAATTGTATATTTCCTACTGAACAAAAACTGTTCAACCATTTTAAGGACAGTCTGGGTTTCTAGACCAATTCAGTCCATCTTAGAGATTTCTGTAGTTCTGTTCTGTTTTAAAAAGATGCGTGACAAATCTCTTGCATTCAAGATGCTATTGGCATAGATCTAAGAAGGGGACCAGGTTTCTTAGAATAAGATAAGGTTCCAAATGTTGGACCACTATGGATATCTATGTTGTAAATGTTTTTAGAAGAAGTCCTTTAACATACAGCTGTGAGTCATCATTGTGAAACTGACATACATCTGGTAACAATTGAAGCATAATTCCAGATAGAAATTATTGGCAAAAAAACACATGTAATTCATGCACATCATTGGTTTTCCTGGGATTAACATTATGTTATATAAAATGTAAAGACTATATTATTAGTCTAAACTGTGTTTAAGGAACAAGAATAACATTTTTAGTCATAGCTAAAATATGGGGATTTCTCCCCCCATATTACTAGGGTAAGTTATGACTTCCTGGCCACCTTTTGGGACTCCTTCCAGCAGCTCTAGTTTATTATCAGTGGATAGTGAATGTAAAAGTTGGACAAATGTATTTCTCTATTAGGGCCAGTTCACACTAAGCACACTGACCTCTCCAGTGCAGAATCCAGCAGTGCTCAGTGCTTGAATGGGAGGACGCATGCGCCCCCACTCCCGCCGCTCTCTGCTCAAAGAATTAACATGTCAATCCTTTGAGCGTAGAGGGGAGGGCGCAGAAGCATGCGCTCCCTCCCATTCAGACACTGCCGGACACTGAGCATGGTGGGATTCCATGGCAGAGAGCTCCACTGCAGAATTCCACCATTCTTGCTCAGTGTGAACTTGCCCTAAGGCTATGTTCACCCACAGTAAGCTAAAAACAGTAGTAAAATCTGCTACATTAACATCTATGTAAAGCTATGTTCACACAACATCAAAATGATGGACATTTTTTGGAAGGCAGTCATTTAACAGGAAAAGTCATCAGCAAATAATGTTAATGATCATTATTTGAAACTGTCATTATCAAAAGATGGTTGTTTTTTATGTTAAATGATGACCAAACAAAAGGGCAGTAATTTTAATTTTGTATGAGCAAAGTTTTGTTCGGTACTTGAACTTTGCTCAGTATCTGAGCGAAACTGAGAGAGATTACTTCAGCCGACAGTTATCAGAGATGTTTGGGTACCACTATGGAGAGATTCCCCACTCCTCTAAACAGTTTCTTGGCCAGAAGCAGAAAACTTCTTCTCCTGAGGGAGCCCTGTCTGTAATGCTGCTGCTGAGCCATTTCAGTTTGTTAGCCAGACAAGGATTAATTTGTGATGCTGTGCACATAGTCACCTCTTAAACCTTTAGGAGAAGAAGAATACCAAAATTATGGGTGTTGTGCTCTTCTTTGGAAGGGGTTTACTTACTCTTCCTGGGTCCTGTAAGTGTACATATGTGCACAGCAACCTCTAGGGACCATATGACCGTCACTAGATCGTCGCTGAGCCAGCTCAGCACCACTACAGACAGTTCCCCTTCTGAGCAGAGGTTTTCTACTCTAGACTGGGAAACCCTGTTTGTAGCTGGGATTCCCCACTCTTGCAGTAAGGAGCAGTGTGCAATGCACTGCTACTTATTGTATGTGCAGAAAAGTTAAGCATTGATGCCATTGCATTGCTCTATGCACCTGACCCATGGAGTGTAAAAAGCAATTAAATGTATTTCCATGATTTTCTATGGAAAAACTTGGCTCGGTTCTCAGACTGCTCGGTTAAAAGAACGGAGATATGACTGTGAACTATTTTTGTTTACAATGTGCGCACAGATGACTATTTTACCATAGACTTGTAACACATTTTTAGATTGAGGCCATGACCACACAGTGTCTTTTTTTTTTTTTCCATTTGATTTCTTTGGAAAGCCATTATGTTGCACCCAAAGACAGCTGTTATTTTAACCCCTAGACGACCCTGGACGTAGGGTTACGTCATGGAAGTCTGTCCCCAGACGACCCATGTCTTAACCTTACGTCCTGGGTGTTTCTCCCGCTATGAAGCGTGCTCCGGAGCGGAGCGTGCTTCATAGCAGGTGGGGGCTGGCTGCAAACAGCAGCCGGGACCTCACCGGTAATGACACGCTGCAGCGATCGCGCTGCCGCGTGTCATTAACCCCTTAAACGCCGCGATCGCGGCGCGACCGCGGCGTTTAAGTGTAAGTGACAGGGGGAGTCTCCTGTCACTTACCGATCGGGACCCCCGCAGTGTGACTGCGGGGGTCCCGATCGTTGGAACGGACTGCCGGAGGTCTCTTACCTGCCTCCGTGCGGTCCGATCGGCGATCTGCTACACTGAGCCTGCACAGGCAGGCTCAATGAGCAGATCGCCGAGAACACTGATCAATGCTATGCCTATGGCATAGCAATGATCAGTGTATAAATCAAAGTACTGTATGTAAAAGTCCCCCAAAGGGACTTCAAAAGTGTAAAAAAAAAAGTTCAAAACACTATTACACTACCCCAAAGCCCCTCCCCCAATAAAAGTCTAAATCACCCCCCTTTCCCATTATATAAATAAAACATATAAAAATAAATAAATAGATAAACATATAATATACCGTAGCGTGCGTAATTGTCCGATCTATTAAAATATAACAAGCGTCATTGTGATCGGTAAACGGCGTACACGAAAAGAGGGGAAAAAGTGAGCAGATTACCGATTTTATGTTACATTATATATCTTCACAAATATGGTATTAATAAAAACTAGAGATCATGGCGGAAAAAATGACACCCCATACAGCCCCGTAGGTGAAAAAATAAAACCGTTATAAGCGTCACAATAGGCCCATTTTATTAATATTTAATTGCCAAAAAAAGGATTTCATAAAAAAAAACATATATAACATTAGAGAATCTGTGTAACCTGCATATGGTTGTGTTCGGACTGAAATAATAGAATAATAGTGTCATGTCGCTGTTACCATATAGTGCATTACGTAGACACAGGAACCACCCAAACGTTACCATATTGCATTCTTATTTACGATTTCACCTATTTATAGCTTCATAAATAATATATTTGGAATTCCATCATACATATTATGGTAAAATGAATGACGCCATTACACAGTACAACTATTCCTGTAAAAACAAGCACTTACATGGCTTGTAGACAGAAAACTGAGAGTGCTAGAGCTCTTAGAAGGGGAGGAGGTAAAAAGGAAAACACTAAGATCAAAATTTGCGCGGTCCACTGGGTCATTTTGGGCCTGGTCCTCAAAGGGTTAAACCAACAGACGATGTACCACAAATTGGTCGTTGTTTTAAATTAAGTCATTATTCGGGTGCGAAATGACGGCTGTCCAAAAAAATGGCTATCAACTGGCCAAGACGTGTTGTTGTAGCCTAGAAACAGACACACATTTTGCTTTATTTTACTGTGTGTGAACATAGCTGCTATTTCAGATAGCATCTTTAGTAAAAAAAATACTTAGATTTTACATATGCATTGGATACAAAAATAAATTAATTGCCTTCCATTTTAATAAATAAAAAAAAAGGTGTCCTTTTACATGTATATAATTGTAAATGCAGTTTTCCTTTTTTAGAGAACAGTTTGTTCACGCTCTTACATCTAGTTTTTCTATGTGAGTTTTATGATTGAGACATATTAGGTGCAAATGTACAGGATATCTATGGTGACCTGAAAAGTGAACTAAAGCCAGAAAATATCATCCAAAGGAAAAGTTTTGTCAAAAATAACAGGTGGGTTTTCTACATGTGTAAACTTTTATATATGTGACATATGTTTAATACAGTTTAGTGCTTATACTGGAGGCTAGTGATTACACGGTTAAGCTCTAGAGCAGGGATTCCAGAAGTAAAAATTAGGGATGAGCGAACTTTTGAAAAGTTCAAATCGGTTCGATCCGGCAAACTTTCGTGAAATTCGCATTCGTACGAACGGAACCTAAAACAAAGCTTGCTATAACGGCTGAATAATTGCAGCAAAATAGTGGGAGTCTGATAGGGTACAGTTTCGTTTAGTTGCAGTTGCTATTACAATGAAAAAAAGTGGAAAAAATCAAAGTGCAAAAATAGTGAAAAAAAATAGTGAATAAAAAATAATAATAATAAAATAATAAATAAAAAAAATGGTTTCCACCCCCATGCTTTACAGTAGGTATGGTGTTTGATGGATGCAACTCAGTATTCTTTTTCCTCCAAACACGACAACTTGTGTTTCTACCAAACAGTTCCACTTTGGTTTCATCAGACCATAGGACATTTTCCCAATACTCTTCTGGATCATCCAAATGCACTCTAGCAAACTTCAGATGGGCCCGGACATGTACTGGCTTAAGCAGTGGAACACGTCTGGCACTTCAGGATCTGAGTCCCTGGCGGCGTAGTGTGTTACTGATGGTAGGCTTTGTTACTGATGGTAGGCTTTGTTACATTGATCCCAGCTAGTTCATTCACTAGGTCCCTCGCGTGGTTCTGGGATTTTTGCTCACCGTTCTTGTGATCATTTTGACCCCACAGGGTGAGATTTTGCGTGGAGCCCCAGATCGAGGGAGATTTTCAGTGGTCTTGTATGTGTTTCATTTTCTAATTATTGCTCCCACAGTTGATTTCTTCACTCCAAGCTGGTTGCCTATTGCAGATTCAGTCTTCCCAGCCTGGTGCAGGGCTACAATTTTGTTTCTGGTGTCCTTTGACAGCTCTTTGGTCTTCACCATAGTGGAGTTTGGAGTCTGACTGTTTGAAGGTGTGCACAGGTGTCTTTTTATACTGATTATAAGTTTAAACCGGTGCCATTACTACAGGTTATGAGTGGAGGAAAGATGAGACTCTTAAAGAAGAAGTTACAGGTCTGTGAGAGCCAAGAATCTTCATTGTTTGTAGGTGACCAAATACTTATTTTCCACCATAATTTGCAAATAAATTCTTACAAAATCAGACAATGTGATTTTCGGGATTTGTTTTCTCATTTTGTCTCTCATAGTTGAGGTCTACCTATGATGTAAATTACAGACGCCTCTCATCTTTTTAAGTGGAAGAACTTGCACTATTGGTGACTGACTAAATACTTTTTTCCCCACTGTATATATATCTTTGTTACACCAGTCTGATGTCTTAACAGAGTGTAGAGCCCAACCCAATGGATATATGCTTTTGCGTTTTTTTAGTGCTGTCACCAGCTGGCTTAAAGGATAAGTCCGGGCAATTTATAAGTTTCTGGGTCAAGTAAGGGCACAGAAAGTTATTGATTGCCTGGACTTATCTTTTAAAGTGGGTAGGGGAAAAACCCCTGATGGGGTATGGAGTGACCTCCCACCCTCTCTTTGGTCACTCCCAAAAAACCTCACCCTATAAGTACCTTCACATGTGGCTGCAGGTCTGCTGAGTAGAATCCACAGGGCATTTTCATACCGTTTACCAAACGGCGTTCAGTACTATGGTGCCATCTGGACATACGCAGTTCTGCGCTGAACTGGGTATTTGTGTCCAGCCCCATAGTACTGAAGGTGGCATAAAATCAGCCAATGATGCGCTATAGATTTTTGGAAGCAGAGAACCCCAAAAAAAGCATCCCATTGTAAAGGCACCCGTAAATAAGGCAAGTTAACCTGCCTTTCAGCAACTGTTTGTTGCTGTAACTAACTGTGGAGGTTTTTTATATCACAGTTGAAGGACAGCAGCCTCTGTGATATATACCCCATAGACAGCCTTATTCCACGTGTGACTGAATGAGAGGCGTGAAATCATTCACACAGAGAAGAACCCTATCGGGATTTACGATGCGAGATTTTACTACTGTACTCTCATGATATCAACAAAATACCTCAAGAACAGTTAGTACCCACTCACAAAATGGTGAGTAGTGTTCCTTGGCATGGGTGCCAGGGATAGAACCCCACGGCTATAGTTCACAAAAGGTGAAATCCCCACTTTGTTAAGCATAGTCGTGGGGATTATTTTAGGGATGGTTCTGTTCTTGGGGTATGGGTTGGACGGTGCACCGGTGTGAGGCATTATGCTGGTGTGGACATGTTAAATGGCCAACCCACCATGGGCATTAAATTTGCAGATGGGGATCTGTTTTTTAAAATGTATCCGAATTAAGTAGGGAATTTTTAAGGTGATTTTTTTTTTTTAATTTGGGGTCTAAGTGAGGAACATTACTTAAGTTAAATTACGGATTTTTAGGTTGGTCACATATTAAGGATATTAAGGAAAGTTTCTTGAACACAAGGATTGCCATGCAAGACGGGTGAGTGGTGACTTAGTCATTCACATCAGGCAGGGGGGTGGTATAATCCGATGTAATCCAGGCACGATTCATCTTCACAAAAGTCAGCATCTCAATACTGTGGCAAGGGAGCCTCGTTCTTTGAGGTGTTACGATGCTACCCGTCACACTGAACACCCACTCTGATGCCAGACTACTGGCTGGGCAGGAAAGCAGAGCCAAAGAAAACTCTGCCAGTTGAGGCCAAATGTCCAGTTTCTCTGCCCAGTACTGCACGGGGTCGGTGACACATTGGGGCAGGGTACAATCCAGGTGGTCAATGACCTGGTGGGTTAGCTCATGCCATGAGTCCAGTGTTCTGTCCCCTCTTCAGCAGCTGGCTGCATGAAATCGCTCATCAGGGATTGTAGGCTGTAGCGACTTCTCACACCTCCACTAGTGGTGGTGGGAGTGGAGAGCGCTGGTTCCCCCTGAGAGGATGTTGTCGGGGAACTTGGCTGGTCTCGCTGGTAAGTTGAGACCAACTGACTGGTGAGTAGGTCCCGTTAGTACACCAGTTTTGCCTCCCGCTTTGATGGCGGAAAAAATTCAGCCATTTTGCAGTGGAAGCGAGGGTCCACCAGGGTGGCCAGCCAGTATTGGTCCCTCTGGCGGATATCCACAATCTGGTTGTCATTCCGGAGACACTCCCGCAGACACCTTGCCATCTGCACCAAGGACAATGAGCGCCTCTCCTCTCCACTGTCCTCAGTATAGTTCCAGGGTCTGCTGGGGTCTTCTCCTCCTCCTCTACCACCTCATTCTCCGTCTTCTCCTGTGATCGATAGGCAGAGAAGCCAGGTGGCGGTGTGTGGAATGGCTGGGTGTAGACATCTTCCTCCTCCTCACCCTCCATCTGCACTTCATCCAGCTCTGGGCTCAAGGCGATGTTCAGCCTTGGAGTTGTGGCCTG
Organism: Dendropsophus ebraccatus; assembly: GCF_027789765.1. NCBI lineage: Eukaryota > Metazoa > Chordata > Amphibia > Anura > Hylidae > Dendropsophus > Dendropsophus ebraccatus. The sequence continues at coordinate 16,471 of NW_027209205.1, forward strand.
GGAATCCTCGCTGATGATGTTGGTCAGCGCAATTTCCAGAACATGGAGGAGTGAGATGATGATCCCACAGTCCTACCTGCTCACAAAGAGAGTCACGTCCTCAAAAAGGATCAACAGTTGGCAGACTTCCCGCATTAACTGCCAGTGTGTGACTTGGAAGCTGCCTGATTGCCACATGAGGTAGTCTGTAACGGCTTTCCTTTGTTCGTACAGGCAGTCCAGCATATGGAGGGCAGAATTCCAGCGTGTTGGCACGTTGCAGATTAGCCGATGTTGGGGCATACCGCGCTGTCTCTGGATTCTGAGCAGGGTGTTCCTTGCAGTGTAGGAGTGGCTGAAATGTTTGCACACTCTGCATGATATCCTCATAAGGTCTTGTATTGCAGGAAATGATCGGAGAAACCTGTGCACTATGAGCTTTATAACATGTGCCATACAAGGTGTATGACTCAGCCCTCCCTGTTGCACTGCAGCAACAATGTTCCTCCCATTGTCCACTACAACACTTCCCACCGTTAGTCGACGTGGGGTCAGCCATTCAGCTGATGGCTCATCTCCTCCCTGATGGTCCGAAGGAGCTCCTGCCCACTGTGGCTCCATTCACCCAGGCTCACCAAATGGAGGACAGCCTGAGAGCTCCGTGCCTGACATCGGTGGTAAGACACCTGGGCAGGTTGGACTGCAGTGGTGGTGGAGGCAGAACTTGTGCTTCCCGCTGCTGGCCCCCTAAAGCATCGTAGAGGTGACAGTGGCAAGAATGGGCCAACTTCCTGATGGTCTCCTAGGAGGATGTTAACCCAATGGGCAGTAACGGACATGTACTGCCCTTGCCCATAATTAGAGGACCAGACATCAGCACTCAGGTGCACGGTCCTGGACACCGAGAGTCTCAGTGAATCGCCAACCTTTTTCTTCTCGTAACTGTGCAGTGATGGGACAGCTTTGCCAGTGATGTAGTGGCGGCTGGGGACTCGCCATCTGGGGTGCCAACACGCCATGAAATCCCTGAAAGGCTGGGCGTCCACAAGGTTGAATGGCAGGGACTGAAGGCCCAGCAGCTTAACCAGGTATCCAGTCAGTTTCTGGGCCATGGGATGGCTGCTGGAGTACACCTGACATCTGGCCATGGACTTGGTCATGGATTGCTGCCTCATTAGGGATGTAGATGGCAGTGACAGTGTGCTTCTGCTGGCACCTGAGGCTGAAGAGCCCCGAGTTCCACTGAGAGGATGCTGCATGATGGGTTCAGTAGTGTATGGTGCATCCTGACAGGAGGTGGTATTGGGGTCACGGTTCTTCCAGGCCTGTGAGTGTTGCTTTTCATATGCTTTCGCATCAATGTTGTCCCAAGATTATCACCCCTACCACGACTGACCCTCTCATTGCACAGCAGGCACAGATAAATGTGCTTATCTGTCCCGAGGCGGAAGAACTGTCAGAAGACAGAGGACTGTGGTTTCCTGACAGCCATGGAGAGTCTTGCTGGCTGTTCACTGCCATTGCTGCCTGAGGGTTCCCTCTCATGACCAAGGCTTTGAGGTAAGGAACTCTGTCTGGTAGCTTGTCTTCTACCCCTCCCTCTTGTGCCTCGGTTCCTTGCAAGAGTGGGATGTTGCTGCGTCAGTAGCACCTCTATTTTCTCCACTGATGATGCCAAGGATAATGCTGTATGAGGGCGCCTCATCTGATCGGCGACATCATCATCACCACTGCTACCTTCCTCCAGTGGCTGGGACAGGATATCTGGTGGGCACTGGATGTCCCCCCCCCCCCCGACTCTGTTTACTGCTTACAGCCAACACCTCCTCTGGAGTCTCAGCACGTTCAACCCGCTGACTTTGGGGACTATATCCTCCTCCTCTTCACTAAAAAGTAGTAGAGACTCCAAGGGCAGACTCAAGGTTTGCCAAGAGTTCCATGGCAGAAGGTGCCCCAAAGGTGAGTGGCATAGTAATAACAGGGGACGGGGCAGAGGACTCTCGCTGACCGTCCCATGTAAGGGTGGTTGTCGGATGATCCAGTCGATGGTTGACTCCTCGTTTGGGAGCTTTGTGCGGGTGGAACTAAAGGATTGGGTTAAACCAATCTAGAAATGCTGGCTGTGTGGTTCTTACATGACCAGTGGGCGTCTGCACTCTGCTGCCACGCCTGTTACCCGGCCTGGTGCTGCAACTTCTCTTACCCTCACCGCCTTTATAGGCTTCTATAGGTTACTTCACCTTAGAGAGCTTTACACCTGTCTTGGTGATAAGTGAGTTATTGGCCGGAAGGCACAAAGTTTCAATGAGTGATGCTTTCTGGGTTGATGGCACCCAGCAAAGCAGAAATGGACAGGTTTTGTGGGGCGCTGACTTAGCGTCACACTCTATGGAGGGCTTGAACAAGTTTTGCTGCTATAGGTTACTTCACCTATAACAGCTTATGAAAAACAAAAAAAATTATTTACTTTTTAAAAAATTAGGGGTTTTTTCAACTTATTTTAAACTTTATTTTTTAAAAAACTTTTTTAAAACTTTTTTTGTTGTGGCTAAACGGGGTTGACGGCACCCAGCAGAGCAGCAACGTGTAGTGTGTACTCTCGGTCACAGGACAAGAGCTGGTTCAATGCTACCTGTCCTGACTCTTTTCTCACTTTTCTCTTCCTATTTCTTTTTTTATCTCCCTATCTCTCCCCAGATCTCACTATTTTTTTTTATTTAGATGCCTATCTCTCCCCATCTCTACCTATCTCTTGATTTCTCAGCCTCTTTCCCTATCTTTCACCTTATCTTCTATATTTAGCTTTCCCTGGAACTTGCTATTTGTTTTTTTTTGCTCTTCCTCTCTCCTGTTTCTCTCCCGAGCTATTTCTATTCCTTCTCTATCTCTCCCTGTATCTATCTAGTTGTTTAGCTATCTATCTCTTTTCCCTCCCTATCTACTGTGGAGCTCATCTCTCTCTGAAGTCTGGCAACACACTGACAAGCTGTGGCCGCGCTAAGGCACTTCCTGGTGCTGGGGAGTGACCTCACACATCTTGATTTTCACAGTAAATCAGGATACAAAGGATTATAGGAGTAAAAATCCCTTGTATAATGGTCTATTCTGTGAAAAAAGTACAGTTTTGCATCACCGTTGTATTTTTAACCAGATTCGTAACAAACTTTTTGCAAAGTTCGTAACGAATCTGGTTTGTAACGGTTCGGTTCGCTAATCCCTAGTAAAAAATATATAAATTGTGTCACTGGACTCGACTATATGTATCCCAAAATAATTCCTAAAACTGAAAGCTTGAAATCTAAAAATCTGAACTACAAATTTGAACTAAAAAACTGAAATACAAATAAGAGAAGTACTGTACTAAAACTTATGCAGGTCCAGCTTCTTTTACTTTTGTATACCAAGGTAAACAGCTTAAGTCCATTTTCTAGCAGTAGATGTAGCATTTCTTGATAACAGAGTGTGCTTTACAATTAGCATTTTTTTGTAAATTACAAAATGGTTTATTCTTAGTATAGGACACTGGTTTCTATCTGGTTTGCTACCTGAGTATAGAGCCCATATAACCACAATAATGAATTTCATTTCATTTGTATCAAAACAGTGAAGTTACAATGTTGTCAAAAGATCTTTTATGTAAGGATTATGTGAAAATCCATCATTGTACATGCTTACTCCCTAAGTACAATAGAATCAGCATTACGAACTGTGAGGGGTTAACAAAGAGATGCTTTTTTGATCTACAGCACCGCACTGTGGGTAGTTTCCTCCACCTGCCAGTCATTGTACAGATCTCTTTTAGATGAGTTTAACTGCTAACAGAACACAAAAACCACTCTGCAGTGGATTTCATTTATACGTCTGAGAGCTGCTAACAGGCCATGTTACCCAGAACCCCATCAGAACCCATGCTGAGAGAATAGAAAGATATAAATAAACAATTCTACCTTTTAAAGGAATTTCAAGATTTTTTTTTTTAGCTATGTAACATTTCTAAACTCAAGTTCAGGGACCTTACCCCTAAGAACTGGAGCATGGCAAACATACCTTATCAAATATCAAAGAAAACTGGGCATGTTTTATTTTCCCATCCTCTAGGGTTGTATGAATTCTCTGAACCTGGCAGACATTACAGCTGTGTTTGTTATAATAGTCTATTATAAGTCACACAAGGTTCATCTTCATTTCATTGATTGAAATATATTTTAAGAAATGATCAACATCACTATATAACTCATTACTGACCATACCATCAGACAATATGCAATACTAATGATATAAATGGGGCAAATTTAGAAGCAATGGTTTCTTATTTATTACTTGTTGTGCTTTGAAGACAAAATTATCAGCTGTTCTGGTAAGGCTTTGTCTACCTTCTGTCCAATGATAACAGAATGTATGTTTTGTCATTGCTTAAATACAGATATGATTTAGGAAAACTACAGATACCAAATGTTTTGTGTAGCAGTTGCCCCTCTGATACGCCTATAATCTCTAAACAATAGGGCATGTTGATTTGCATGCTTCTCATGAGTGTAGTCCTGTCTCTGAGATGAAACACCACTGAGTCTCCTGAAGTAATCATTCATCTTTGACAAGCTCTACAAGCATATCAACTCATCAAAAGTGTCTAGACAGTTAGTTGTAACGTATATAACGGCTAACATATTTTTACAACATAAAAGAGTGCTGATATGTGTATCATCAAAGGTCAACTTGGGCCACACTCTCAAAAATGACATTCTAGGCAGCAACCACAGTGATATCTCTCTGCACAGAAACATGAAGCTTTCACCACTGCTGATATGCCAAAATCATGGCAGTATCTTTTTACCAGGGTTAAATCTCAAGGCCCTAATACACAGAGAGATTATTAGCAAAGTCAGGCAGATATCTCCCCTAGAGTCAGTGATCAACAGATGAGCGAGCAGACTCTGTCTTTCAACATGTCAGAAAAAACCCTCTGTTGTCCACACATATTTAAAATGACTCTGTAGCCACAATCTGACCTCGACAAACCTGGGGTCCGCTGGGCAGATGATGCAGTTATTGTCCTAAAAAACAACTTTTAAACTTTCAGCCCTGTGTCAAATTGGCATGGCCTAGAGTGTCTGTGCATTAGACTTGCACCAGCCCTCCGTCCCTCCTCCCCACTCTCTTCATCATTAGGAATGCTCCAGGCAGATATTCTCCTATTCATCACCTGTCTGAACACTGCTCATGTGTTAGATCGTTAAGGCACATGTGCAGTGTTCAGACAAGTCATGAATAAAAAAAAAGCCTGCCCAAGGGCATTCCTAATGGTGAAGAGGGTGGGGAAAAGGGATGGAGAGGCGGTGCAAGCCTGAGCACAGACAGTTGGACAATAACTGCATCACCTGCCAAACGACCCCAGGAGAGACCTTGGATTAGAAGCAGCTATCCAAAGGTACAAGCGGTTTGGGGGGGGGGTCAGATTGTGGGTACAGAGTCACTTTAAAGGAAAAGGCTGCACAAACATTGCTTTGGCGCACTATTATTGAGCCATGTAATAGGCTGGTAAAGGGAATGTGTCATCAGAAAATGACTTAGGGGGAGATTTATCAAACTGGTGTAAAGTAAATGTAAATTGTCTCAGTTGCCCCTAGCAACCAAATTCCACTTTTCATTTCTCACAGATTCTTTGAAAAATGAAAGGTGGAAAATGACGTCCATTATTTTGAGGATTGGCCACCCTTCAGTTCAATAACAGCTGTTGATACATTATTTTAGTTTGGGGTTACTAATTGGCCTTTGGGTGTGTCTATTATTGAACAGCCCAATAAATTTAATAGTAAAAACAGTGAAGGGACAGTGAAAAAGAAAAACTGTGTGTGAACAAATAAAAAATGATGTCCGCTGTTTGCAATAGACATCCGAAAATCATTGATATGATCATTATTTTGACATCCATGCAAATAAGTTCTGTAATTTTATACATCATGTGCATTGGATGTCCATCATTTCATTGACTTGCATTGAATTGCATTGCAGTCAATTAAATCGCGGCAATAACGGACATGTTTTCTTTTTTTGTGTGTGTGAACATAGCCACATCTGATGCATGCATTTGAATGTACTGTACCATTACTTTCAAGATGTTACATAACTGACTTTTATAAAATCAGTGTTGTTTACTAGAGATGAATGAGCATGCTCTATCAAGTATAGTATTTGCTCGACTGGGCTACTCGAAAGTACTTGATACTCAATCTAGTACTGCATGCTGCTGTGGTGCTCCTATACAAAAAGATTACTGAAAGCTTGCTGACAAGCTTTGGCTGTGGAAATACCTAATGCGATTACTTAGCCTTAAGTGTGTCTCTCATGATCGGACCTTCCAGATAAGCAGAGATCCTCTGCTAATCCAGAAGGTTAGGTCTCCATGGATACGGACACAGATAATGATATATCGTCTAATTGTGAACCCCCGAACTTACTTACCGAAGTTTTTCAGCTGTATTCATTATCACACCTCAGCCGCTGATTGGCAGAGCAGCAATTGTGAAGCCAGATTGAAGACCAGAGCAATATACTTTTCCCTGATCTACTGCCCACCAACAGAGCACAGTCTGGCTGGGCTATGTTAACCCCCTGGGAGCCAGACTGTCACTTTCATATTACCAAGTACCCTCCGCCGAGTCTCCCATTAATTTGAATGGGGCTTGTTACTGGAATCAATCAGTCGAGCAATATAAAATACTGAACTGTATCTTGGTGAGGCTGAGCCCCAGCCCGATAAGCAGAAGGGATCTCCCCTCCAAGATCCCCCACTAGACACCAGGGATAGGGGCACATAAAACATTTAAATGCAGCTGTCAGTTTTGACAGCTGTATTTACCTGTCTAATTAGCCGTAACAGCGATAGTAGAGCACCCGATAATAGCCACGGTCCCAGGCTGCAGACAGCAACCGGGATCACGGTGGTCTCTAAACGCCCCCACTCGCATCAGAATGTACATTTTCATTCTGATGTGGGTAGGGGTTAGTAATGACAGTGGTCATAATATGACAGTAATAATTTCAGCTTGTATATTGGTCCTTTTAGGAATATCTATTTCTGGTATATAGCATTGTTCTTTGATAATTGCACAGTAAATATTTGTGCATGTACTTAGATCATTTGCCTTGGGGCTGAACTTTTCAGACTATGGTAACAACCCTTCTAGAACGCCTTCTAAATTCACTGAAACTCAGTGTGTTTGGGGCCCCACCTGTAATTTTGCCCAGGGCCACACTTTGTCTTAAACCAGCCTGGTTTAAAACAACCCTTAAACAGGAGTGGCACTGTTTCTTTGAAAAATACATTTATTCATACTGAACAATATTAGCATTACCATCTGGTTTCACTTATTTGCGTCCAAAGAAATGGGGACAGGTAAATGAGTAAAGTCAGCATAGTGTGCCTCATTTATCAAAATTGTCTAACAGAAAAAATTCCCCTAATAATCAGTAAATGCTTTATTTTTTGATAAATGAGATAAAAAATCTATTGAGAAAACCAAACGCTAATGTAGATGAATGGCACTTTTCAAAATTCATCTGATAAGTAGCAGCTGCACTACTATATATGTGCACTATGGACAGATGTATCATTGTGCTATATACAAATCCTGGAGTAATTTGCCCAACACACCCAATAACAGCTCAGCTTTCATATTTAACAAGCTCTGCTAAAATGAAAGCTGTCATTAGTTGCTATGAACAAATGGGACCAGTTTTAGTTTCACATAGATTGATAAATCTGAACGTATATGTTCAATAGGTACAGTATTTTTATTGGATATCTATTTATCTATCTATCTATCTATCTATCTATCTATCTATCTATCTATCTATCCATCTATCTATACAAAACAAAGTCACGCAGCACTCTTGAAGGGATTTGAGAGTATGGTGCCAGCCGTCTCACCGTGATCCTCTGGTGTGTATTCTGACAACAGATAAACAACCGCGGCACTCAGTAGATGAAGTGAACTAGTGAAGAGTTTTATTCAACAAACATCTGTGGATACAAGCGACATTTCAGTGTATAAAAGTGTATAGAGAAAACCACACGTGTATAATACAGTTAACTGTATTATACACGTGGGGTTTTCTCTATACACTTTTATATGAACTAAATATAGTTCCCTACTATGCAATGGATCCCATCTAATTGCAAGATATTGTAAATATGTATGCACTTTTTGTATTCACTTTTTATATAACAATGTAATTAATCACTTGTGTGACTCAGCTGTATAAAACACTTGATTATAAGGCATGTTCATTAGCTTGAAAAAAGTCCACATGGAATGGACTGAAACGTCGCATGTATCCACAGATGTTTGTTGAATAAAACTCTTCACTAGTTCACTTCATCTTCTGAGTGCCGCGGTTGTTTATCTATCTATCTATCTATCTATCTATCTATCTATCTATCTATCTATCATGGTCTTGGTTGTGCTGTATACGCCCTCAAAGGGGTAGTGCGGCGCTAAACATTTATTCACAAAATAACACACATTACAAAGTTATACAACTTTGTAATGTGTGTTATGTATGTGAATGGCCCCCTTCCCCATGTTTCCCCCCACCTCGGAAGTGTGGTGCATTATACTCAACGCATTCGTGTCGACCCCCGGCCGCCATCTTGTAACAATAGAGACATCTTCGGGAGGCCGGCCGAACCGCTCCAGCCGTCCCTCATGCCGGCCCCACTCTGCCGCGTCATCAGCTGCTTAGCCGCGATTGGCTGAGCATAACTGTGCTCAGCCAAACAACACAGCATATGGAAAATAATCTATTTTTCATATGCTTGTTATACAATAGTTTGTGTATGTGTAAGTGTATGATTCACAGCAGAATCTTTAGTAGACATGAGTGAATAGTGAAATATTCTATAATTCAAAATTTGATTTGAATAGCTCCTGATATTGTATATTTGAACGAATATCGAATCCCATTATAGTCTATGGGAGAAAAATACTTGGGACCTGGAAATCAATATTCGACCACTAGGAGGTCCCAAAGTGCACAATGACACCTCAGGAAATGATGCCAACACCTCTGGAATGCATATGGGACAGCAGGGGAAGCATGCCTGACTGCATCTAACACTAGTGATGAGCGAACATCCCAATTTTCGGTTAGGATCCCGAACACGAACAAAAAAAAATGTTTGTGTTCGCCAAACATTCATGAACAAGTTACGAACGGAATGTAGAATCGTATGTTTCTGTCTAGCAGTATGCACTTGAGTATGTATCAGGTCAGGTGAAGTGTAAAATATGTAATAAAAAATTACCGATAACTACAAATCAGTAGTAGCAAGATAACAGGTATTATCCCACACTCACAGTATACAGCCGTATACCGGATATATCATTGTTTTTACAATAATAAAATAAAAGAGCTGTTCAACTCCTTTACAGGATGCAGACTGCACAAATCAGTAATAGCAAGATAGCAGGTATTATCCCACAATCACAGTATACAGCTGTATACCAGATATATAAATGTTTTTTTTACAATAATAAAATGAAAGTGCTGTTCAACTCCTTTACAGGATACAGACTGCACAAATCAGTAGTAGCAAGATAACAGGTATTATCCCGCACTCACAGTATACTATCAGTAGATGTCTGAACACACTGCCTGTCTCACAACAGCTTCTAAATATATGTTTTTTATACTTTTAGCCCTAACAAGGCCTTTGGGGGTCCCTTCCTACCTAACTTCACCTAAAAGCTTTCTCTCCCTGGTATACAGTCTGTCCCTCTCTAGCTCCAACCAGTAAGTGACACAAATCTGAAATCCACTATTCTTATTCAGGAGGCGACATAGTTTAGCCAACCAATCACAGTTAGAGTTCTTTTTAAGTCCTGCCTATTTCCTAGTGCTGTGTTGAAAATTTGCGAGTCAATTTTTTACTGTGTTATCGGTTGAATATTCTGATGCAATCAAATAGTGTGAATAGCGTACTATTCGATCGAAAAACTATTCGATCACATACTATTCGCTCATCACTAATCTTTAGGTATGTTTCTTTTTCCATTATTTTTCTATCCTTCAAAATCATTCTATATTTTCTAAGGTTTCTATTAGAAAATATGTTTTTTTTAAACAGTTTTAGTTTAAGCAATGGAAAGAAGAGCTAATTCCTATACTTATACGTTCTCAGTATCCAAGTGCAGTCAGTGAGTCACTGGAGCTCATTTTCTCCTGCCTGCATGTGATCTACTGAAAACACCCATTTTAGTGTTTCTTTTTTGTACTAAAATTAATAAAATCTGGAAATACTGTTATATTCCAGATTTCAATAGACTATTTTATAACAGCCAATGAAATGTGCCAATACTTTGACATAGTTTCTTTTCTTTAAAATATCCATATGTCCCATTTATTATTTTATTTGATTTTTCCAATGGAGGAAAAGAACAAATCTGTAATATCTTTTCCATCATTTCAAAACAATCCTACTTGGATCATTTCACAGCTTCAGTGTTAAAACCATAAAGGTTTAAACATACATTAATATTTAGGGATTATTCAAACATTTAGAGGTAAAAACATACCAGGAACAAGAATTCAGCAAATATTAATCTTGAATGTATTCTGCACTGACAAGTGGTTGATCTTTCTGTAATGATAGCCTGCACCTGCAAGGAGATCTCCACCCTTCATCATACATAGATATGAAAATTGGATCATTTCTGGTATGTTATAAATTAAAAGAATCCTCATAAATCGAAAACATTCTCATGTGCTGGCAAACACCAGAGATGTTGGCTGTCTTTTCCTTTCCTATACACCACAATGTGACTCATCTGCAATATATTCTTAGATTAAGCTAGGCAAGTTGCTCATTACAAAAGGCAGGAATGACATGTGGCTATGGTTAAGGAACCAGTCCCACATACTTGACAATTTTTAGGTTAATTTGCGAGTCCAACTTTTGAAAGTTGAGCTGGCATTGCCCCAAGTTCTTCTCTCACTGTGGTAGACTTAAGCTGATATCTGAAAGCAAAGGTCAAGGGTTTAAAGCACCCATAAGATTAAAGCAATTCTCTTATTCTTAAATGTGATATACTTACAGTAAAAACTTGTGCAATAATAGTATTCTGTTAAACATAACCTCTTACTATAATAATGCTTTACTGCTTGACATATTTTAATTTAAAATTAATAAATGTGTTGTGTAAGGATTGTATAACTCTTTCTCCTCGCTTTATAAACCACCATCATGCTTTTATTTTTTCATATACAGAGCCATATGAGAGCCATATTTTTTGCAAGACCAACTGTACTTTCCAATTAGACCCCTCCCAAAAAAATGTATGTAGAAACTGAAAAAAAAAATATTTGTGGGCTAACATTGAAAATAAAAAAAGCAAATTTTCTAATTTTGAGAGTATTTATGCCATGCAATGTATCAACATGGTATCTGTATTTTCTGGGTCAGTACAATGATGGGGCTTTTCAATTTTATGTCAGGGGTTCGCCTTATATGCCAGAAAATGTTAACCCCTGCCTGACTGCAGCCCAGCTGCGGTCAGGCAGCGGTTAACTGCAGCTAAATAAAAAAAAAAAAAAAACTGTTAACTCAGCTGGGGCCCGTCCCCGGCCTCCTGTTCCGTTCCAGGCGCAGGCAGTGTGACGTACACTGACTGCGCCGTGGATCCCCAAAGCTCTCCCAAGCAGCTGAGCGTCTCATCGGAGAAGCTCGGAGATGCTAGGCTGCCGGGATAGCTTCGGAGTTCCCTGGCGCAGTCAGTCAGTGAGTCACTTTGCCTGTGCTGGGAACAGGCCAGGAGGCGCGCAGAGGCTTGGAACAGGCCAGGAGGTGCATGGAGGCCGGGAACAGGCCCCAGTAGAGTTAACTGTTTGGTTTTTTGTAGTTGTCGTCCCATAGGGTGGGTTTGGGGCCATTTTCGAACTCCACTGTATGGGGTGACCATACCCGGCATATAAGATGACCCCTGACTTGGGGGTTAAAAAGTCATCTTATACGTGGTCGTGGAACGACAGCAGCGTTTCAGGGGTTAATGACTAGCTGCAGCACGATCGCTGCAGCCTGTCATTAATGGTGACAGCCGGCTGCTGCATGCAACCGGCCCCCACCTGCTATGAAGTACGCTCAACTCAACTAGCGGGATAAACACCCAGGACGTACAGTTAATCCAAGGGTCATTTAGTGACAGACTTCCTAAGCATAACTGTATGTCCAGGGTCATTTAGGGGTTAAATGCTGCTGTCAGCTTTGACAGCAACATTTAAATAGTTAAATACTTCAGCTGCGCATGGTGAAGTATTGGTAGACATTTTGTAGGTGGAGTCAGATAAAGGTGTTTTTTTCTGTATAGGGCTGTGTCACTTGCTTTATTTGCTTGTAGTTTTTCTTGTTAGGTCTCTGCTTACTGTGGTTCCTGAGTACTTGCATGGTGGATGGACCTCCAGACATGCTGGTGTACCATGTAGGTGGGAATGACTTTAGAAGACTTTTTGCTAAATAATCAGAGTTATTAAATTTGATATACTGTGCTTGTTTTCCTCTCATTGTGAAGGTAGCTAGGCCTTGTTTGGTAGCAAGATTTCACCTCCCCATTGGTAGATAGGTGCCCCCTGTGGATTAATAGTTTTGTGTAGGTTGCTAGGTACTCATCACTAGGTAGTTTCCCCCCAGGGACTGGCTGGCAAATTGTAGTCTGGGGGAAGCGCACAGCACTGGCCCATGAGTAGCAGGCTAGCGCCCAATCCTTCAAGAACCACTCTGGTCCTTACCTATTACTGTGCTCCCCACGTCAGTGCACGGAAGGTAGCTGGCAACCCAGACCTGTACTTTCTCTAGTGGCACTGTTCTGAAAATTCGGATAACATCTTTGGCCCTTCTAGTCATTTGTAAACAGGGAATTTCTACTGCGCCCTGTGAAGGCGTCGGAAGTCTCTTTCCTGTATAAGTATATGGGACAGCTTAGCACTGACACTAAACTGTCCCATAGACTTACATTGACAACGTAACTTTTAGCCTTTTCACACAGAGCAATATATATATGATATATGCCCCTTGATAAAGCTACATCGGCGAAATGTACGTCGGGGTTGCCACCAGGACAATTACAACACGATGGGTGAGTGTTTTTATATATTGATTTGAGATACATACAGGGAGATTTATCAAAGGTATGTGCACACAGAGGAAAAGGCAAAGAATTAGGTGAGGAATCGAAGAGGAATTTCAGCTTGAAATTCCTCTCGTAAAATATGTACAGTGCAAAGTCCCATTATGTTCAATGGGTTTTCTGCTCTGTTGTTCACACTGCAGAATTTCCGAGCAGAATTTGTTGTAGATCTGCTGTAGATCTGCTAGAGGAATCCTATAGAAGTCAATGGGGGGCTTAAATTCTGCTTGAATTCTGCCTGAAAGCTTTCTGCTTCAATTCCTCGAGCATTGCTCAGTGTGCACCTACCCCAAGGGTGTAAAATTAAGACTGGTGCAAACTGCCCGTAGCAGCCAATCACAGCTCCTCTATTATTTTACTAGAGTTGAAATCAGAGCTGTGATTGGCTGCTGTAGACAGTTTGCACCAGTCTAAGTTTTACACCCTTTGATAAATTTCCCCCATAGAGTCTTTGCTTCCTGAAGTGATATGTGTTGATACTAGACATAGATAATATTGGGTATAGGTAATGGTGATTTTTGTTAGCCATATAGGCAAGTATATATAGGCAATATAATATAACAAAGCACCTTACCTATTGCCTATTTGCCTATTTGTTTAACTAGTGGGTAAAAGACTCTAGTGATTAACACTCTCCTAGTGATTACACTCTCTCCTTGTTTTTAATACATGTACTATTTATATTTTATTTAATAAAAATCGATTTTTGTGGATATCTATGCTCATAATTTTTAAGTATACTATGTTTTAAGTGAGTTTTATACTTATTAAGGCTATGTTTACACTACGTAAAAAACACGTACATATTTCATAACAACGACCGTAATTATGCAAACAACGGCAGTTATTTATGAAATACGGCCGCGTCTTTTACGTAGTGTGAACATAGCCATAGGGTAGGAATTGGTGTGTATACATAAAGGGGGGGGATTTATAAAAGAGTGTAAATATACACTCTACGTTTATAATATGAATGACAGAACCCCCAAAATATCATTTGTGGGGTGAATTTGGGTTACAAAATGCGATTCCGTAAATTTTTTGGGGGGTTTCCATGTTTACGTAATGCACTTTACCATAAAACTAACATTTTTTCTTTATTCTATAGGTCTTTTTCTCTATTCTATATGTCAGTCTGAACACAGCGATATCCATGTTTACTAGGTTTTCTAACGTTTTACTATTTTTATTAGCAGTAAAACTTTTTTTGCAAATAGGTATATTTAAAATGGCCCTATTGTGACTCCTATAGCATTTTTATTTTTTCACCTATAGGGTCGTATGGGGAATAATTATTTGCGCCATGATCTCTAGTCTTTATTTATACCATATTTCTGTAAATAAGATGTATTGATCAATTTTTATTGATTTTATTTTAAATAGAATGTAATAAAAATAATCAATCCTGGCGAGGATTTTTTACCGCTTTTTGTCCCGATCGGTCAGTGACAGGAGCACAGCTCCTGCCACTGATGTAAGTGCCGCGGCACTGCAGGGGGTAATGGCGGGCTGC
>NW_027209206.1:0-31067 GCF_027789765.1 Dendropsophus ebraccatus
CTGTGAACATGCCCTTAAACTGGAGGGTTTTACATGTTATCAGCTTATCAATAAAACATTGGTTGGGCTCTAGGTGTTATGATTTATCATGGCCGATTTGCAGGCAATATATTCTAAGTTTGCTTGTAGCACCAGCTTTCAGCCTTTGCATCTAAGTTTGATTACTTTTTGGCAATAACTAAAAAAAGAGAAAAGGGAGGTCGCACGTCCTGATATTAAAAATTCTGAACTTTATCCAATGTATTAAAATCTCATGGTACAAAAGTCACAAGTAAGGAGACAAAAAGATACACGATCTAACGTGTTTCTGGCTAGCTGGCCCTTAATCATAGATACATAGACTATCTATGATTAAGGGCCAGCTGGCCAGAACCTGTAAAATCATGCATCTTTTGGTCTCTACTTGTGACTTTTGTACCATGAGATTTTAATAAATTGGAATAAAGTTCAGAATTTTTAAATCTTAGGACGTGCCGACCTCCCTTTTCTCTTTTTTGGGTTTGTGCTGCATGAGGACTGTGATGTCCTCAGGTCATGCACTCGCCAGGTGAGCTGGATAAACAGTTTGCTTTTACTTTTTTGCAACACCAATACCAATCCATGATCAGCCAAAAATCATTCCTAGAAATGCTCATTTGGCCATTAGTTGGCCTTAGCTGATGGCATCTTTTGTGCAAGCTTTAAATTTATCACTCCCTGTGTAAATAGGACATGTATGTCTGATAGCAATACATTTAAATGCCGCACAAACTATAGAGTTCATGTGGTCTGCCACTCCATTCATTGTTCCTTCTGAAGGCACTGCAAACGAGCGCCAATCTAGCTAATCTGTGCTGTCTGCGTCCTTGTATGGCCCCATATCAGGCATGTAAAAAGAACTTTTTATAGGAATGTATAGAAATGTAAATCCACTAAAATGAAAGTAAACGTCCAGAAATCTGACCAGAGCCACAATCTATATATGTTAACTCACCCAAAGAGGTTAAAATGACTAGAAAGTGTTAATAATTTGTATACTAAGTAATAAAGCAGCAGTTTCCTCCCCTTTCATTTATCCTGGTCACCCCCGCTATGTAAATAATGTTTGTATGTCGATGGATTACCAGCTCCTCACACAGCTTGCAAAATTCCAGCAGGAGATTTCAGTTTAAGAAAACAACAGCCAACTCAAAGGTATACGGGAGGTCCATACCACAGGGAATAATAGATTAAATATTACAATATTAAAGTAGCAAGTTCACACTTTTCATTTTTCATAGCTCTGTGTGTTCACAGCATCTGTCTAATATGTGGCTATGATCCTTTGGTTTCCAACAGGTTACATTTTTTTAGTATCACTGGGTTAAGAAGAATGTTGTTAGCCAGTGACCAAAACTCCATGTGAAGAGAATAGCCGAATAGTTTTATTATGTTTAGGGAGGAGGCTGTTTCTCCTATATACAGTGTATTATGGATAGTTGACGTTATATGGTTAACTAAACAATAAATCTATTATTTCAAGATTCATTCTTACTGTAATTTACTATATTGGTTTATTTATTTGTTTATTTTTATTTTTTATGTTATTTTTGGTCTACTTTCACCATCCCACTTAAGAGTGCAATGTACATTGGAGGTATACACCAGGAGGACAGATGCATCTCACATATGCCGACATATTTAGGTTGACTGTACTTCTAATGGTCTTTTTCATACAGCAGTTTCTTTTACCTTATCCCCTTTCTCCTTTTTTGCTTTCATCCCTCCTCCACTCCCTTTTTCATACCCCCTCCTCATGTACTCCAGTCTATTGTTTGTGACTTTGGAATTCCTACATTGTCTTGGGTGAAATACATTATATTGATACTTGATAAATGACAATTGACCATTATATATTTTCTTTGACATTGTATGCTTGGGGAAACTTTTCATATATGTTAGTTATTCTTTTATTTCCCTTCTGTAGCATAATACTGCCTTTGTCTTCCCTAATAATAACAAACTTATTCCACCTAAAAAACAAATGTACACTGTCATATACCAGCTTATTTTCTTACATTACTAGCCATGTAGGGGCCAAAATTAAACTCTTTGGTTTATGTAGGGTAAATGGGGGCCTATGGATATGTTTGTAAGTAATACCAGTATCCTTGATTGTTTCTCACACACACAGTTTTTACCACTGTGTCTAGTAAACAATGAAAGATGATCTGGTGCGTATCAGAGCTTCATCTTTGGATGGGGGTGCTGGGAGTCAGAAGCCCACCATCCTAAGAATATTTTACAAAAAAAAAATGCTGGGTGGTTGGTGAAAGCCAATAGTGAAATATGAAACTCACTACAAATAATCTATATTGGCCCAGATTTATCAAGCTGCCTGAAACTTAAACTTTCTGGTTTTCCCCACAACCAAGCACAGCTCAGATTTAAAATATTAATGAGCTCTGTCATTAGTTGACAGAAAAAAAAAAGTTCCAGGTAGTTTGATAAATCTGGGCCTTTAGGATAGCTTCACAAGTACCCGAATTCTAAATCCGCTGCAAATCCATGTAGTGTGAAGTTGAATGGGGTTACATACCGGCAGCAGAATTTTCATTCCATTCCATTCCATTCCTGCCCCTTTAAACCCCTTGCAGCCTGCCGCCCGCGGCCCGGAGCCACTATCTGCCAATCAGTGCACAGTGCAAAACTGTTCACCCAGTTTTATTGTGTTTGTTTGTTTTGTCTGTGTTTTATGTGCCACTTACATTAAATGCCCTATTGTACGAAAGGATCATTGGCCGTAATCCCGATATCATCTATTACGGCCGATATATGTCTTGTGTAATAGAAGACAATAATCAAGCCGACATGAACGATGTTGGCTGATCGTTGTCTTTGTCTTTCAACATGTTAAAATACAAACAAGATAGCAATAATCTGCTGCCGTCACCCAGTGGAGTAGGAGCAGCGACATTAGACCACTGATATCTTCTATGGGTTTCCCGGACGATCTAGCGATCACCCGGTCAGCTCCCCGCCCCCACAAGCCCCCTCTCCCGCCGACTCTTACCCACTCGCTGCTGGCGTGTGTAATAGCTCCGTCAGCGAGTGGGGAATGAGGGTCAAGTGAGCACTAACAGTACTTGTTTGCTCCTCTGCATCGCCCTGTGTAATAGGGGCTTTACTTTGCCTTGTCTCCCTGTGTTAGGCTAAGTTCACACAACGTATCTTTGTATTAATCACAGCCGTTGTTACAAATTGCAACAACTGCCATGATTAATATAAAAGACAAATTGCATAGAAGTCAGAGGGAATCCCAGCTGCAGTGTGTACACATAGCTTTGACCGCACTCTTCATTGTGTGCAATAATGAATTGGGACTTGGGCGCACACGGATGCCCCCGCATCCCAATTCAACAGAAATTAAGTTCATCCGATGATCTTTACTGCAGTGTGAACCCGTCCTTAGCCTGTTCCTTGACTACTCTTGCCTGGACCTATTTGCCTGTTTCTGGATCTACTTCTGATTACAATTTGCACTTTAGCTGCCCGCCGTTGTGACTCAGACTGTTCATCCCACTTTATTGTGTTTGTTAGGTCTGTGTTTTATGTGCCACATTAAGTCAGGGACCATCCCCGTGGTTGTCCGCAGCTGCTTAGGGCTGATAGTGGCAAGTAGACAGGGACAGTGGGCATGGTATAGCACAGGGTACACTGTCCATGTCTTTCCTTTCTCTTCCCTGATTGAGTGTTACTACTATCCAGTCTTTACAATTAGTGGTTATGTAGATTGCATATTATCACTGACTGAAACAGGACAGCCCCGTGGCCAGGGATTGGCTGAGCTGGCTATCACTCCTGAAAGGAGTTTGCCTCGGGGGCACCGGAAAGGTTTTTATGTTTACCAACAGGCCAGAAATACAGTGGTACAATGGTTTAAGAGTAACTTGGATTAAGAGCGTTTTGGTTTAAGAGCTCTCAGTTTTTCAAAATTGTAACTTGGTTTAAGAGCATTGCTTTGATTTTAAGAGTTCCCTGTACTGGGTGGGAGTGGGGAAGGGGCATGGCCTGCATAGCGGTGTCTGCATCACAGTACTTTGACCCAGGAAGTCTCCCTCACCTTCCAAATCTTAGAAGATCCACTTCAGGCTGGGGGTTGTATCAGAGGACAGGACTGTGGAGGTAATCTCTTCATAGCTCTAACCCCTTTCTCCGCAGATAGAGAGTGCTGCATGTATCTGCCCACATCTGCCCTGCTTTTTCCTTCATGCGCTCTGCAGTCTCTGTCAGCCCTTGTGTTTCCCATCCTCGCCATTATGGCAATCTGTGGCACCATCCTGTATCTACAAATTGCTGCGGTTTTCAGGTTTATGACTTAGTATACATTATACTTCATATGTTGATTACTATGCTGTATTGTAACTTATAATATGACATATCCAGCTGTTTCTTAATTTTTGTTTCATTTGTTTTACGTTATTCAGAATAAAAAAAATCATTATTTTTTGGGGTGTAGAACCAATTGTCTGCATTTCAGTGATTTCTTATGGGAAGTTTTGCTTCGGTTTAAGAGTGATTTTGATTACAAGCACAGTCCCGAAACGAATTATGCTCGTAATCCAAAGCACCACTGTATTAAAAAAGAAAAAATGTTGGACAACCCCTTTAAAGTGAATCCTATTTTATTAGTTCAGTGGTGCCACATCAGAGATGACCAATCGCCCTCTGTTAGGTAACAGTTAAAGGGAATCTGTCAGCTCCTTGGCCCTACCTGAGGTGCTAACAGTGTGCTGTAGCTGGCAGTCACCTAGTGAGCTTGGTGACTTTTGATAATTTTCCATGCAGTGGATTATGCACAATCTCACGTCCCTACTGTACTGAAGAGGCAAAGAGGAGCTTTGAAGAGGCAAAGAGGAGCACACTCTGGCACGCCTCACCACTCCTTCCTCCTCCCTGTTCTTTATGAATAATCAATGCTGCCCGGCCTCCTGCTCACTCAGCTGTCAAACATTGTTTCTGATTGCAGATCAGTTCTCTGTAGGCAGGGCCGTATTTACCACTAGGCACCCGTGGTCCGGTGCCTAGGGCAGCACCTTGCAGGGGGGGCAGCACCAGTTTTTATTTTTTTAGTTTCCCTCCTCCTGTTTAGACTTGCCAGTAAATCTGATGTCCTTTTCCAGGGAGGTGGGGGGTATGGTGGTATTGGTCAGGTCTGGTATCGCCAATAGGTGCGTGAAGATGGGGCGTCTTCAGGTTTAGTGCCTAGGGCAGCTGGAGCTGTTAATACAGCCCTGTCTGTAGGCAGTTTATGTCTGAAGAAACATTCAGATATAGTTGAATCTCTCAGCCCAAATGTGTTGGAGTTGTGGTCTAGGGGTAACTCACCTGTCTAGAGACCTGCCAGCAGTTCATTCTCTGGTTCATATATCCTGAAAGAAATGAAATTGAGTTTTTTTTTTTCTCATTGTTGTTTCATTTTTAAGGATATGTTTACACACAGTATTTTTGCTTAGTATTTTGATCAGTATTTTGCAACCCAAACCAGGAGTGGATTGAAAACATCGAAAGGCTATAGAAACACTGTTGAAGTTAAGTGTATGGCCATCATTTAATGTAAATATCGGCCATTGTTTTAAAATAACAGTAATTTTTGCCATTAAATGGTGACCATCCACTCAATTTCATCAGTGTGTGAACATAGTCTTTCTGTAGTTTTAATCCACTCCTGGTTTTTGATGCAAAATACTGACAAAGTACTGTGTGTAAACATAGCCTTTAAAATGATATGGTAATCCATCAGAGGATTTGAACCAGAGACAAAACTGCTGGCAGGTCACTAGACAGGTAAGTTACCCCTGACAGCTGAGCGAGCAGGAAGCAGGGCAGCATTGATTATTCATGAAAAAGAGGGAGGAGGAAGGAGTGGTGAGGTGTACCAGAGTGTGGCACAAACATTGCCTCTTTGACTCTTTAATTACAGTAGGAGACCTGAGATTGTGCATAACCCACTGCACAGCAAAATACCAAAAGTCACCATACTCACTAGGGGACTGCCAGCTACAGCACACTGTCAGCACCTCAGGTAGGGCCTGGGTGCTGACAGATTCCCTTTAACACCTTCCCTCCTGGGCATATTTTCGTTTTTGAGTTATTGTTTTTTCCTCCTCGGGTTTAAAAGGCCATAGCACTTGCATTTTTCACCTACAGACCCACATGAGCCCTTATTTTTTGTGCAACTAATTGTACTTTGCAAAGGCAGACTTAATTTTTGATCAAATATATTGCAAAACCAGAAAAAAATTGGCGTGGTTTTGTGTTTAGGCCATGCTTCATATGGTAAAACTGACTCGTTATACATGCTCCTCAAGTTGTTACGATTACAACAATATGTAACATGTATAACTTTTATATTATTTGATGGCTTGTAAAAAATCAAAACCTTTCAAAAAAACTAAATGTTCTTTAAAATTGCTCCATTCCCATGCTTACAGCGCTGTTATCCTTTGGTCTATGGGGCTGTGTTAGGTGTCAGTTTTTGCGCCATGATGTTTACTTTCTATCGGTACCTTACTTGCATATATGCAACTTTTTGATCACTTTTTCTTACAATTTTTCTGAATTTGATGTGGTCAAAAATGCGCAATTTTGCACTTTGGGATTTTTTGTGCTTACGCCGTTTACCGTGCGAGATCAGGAATGTGATAATTTAATTTAGGGTGATTACGAACACGGCGATGTCAAATATGTTTGTTTATTTATTTTTATAAAATAGGAAAAAGGGGGTGATTTAAACTTTTATTAGGGGAGGGGGTTTTTATTATTAAAGACACTTTTTTTCTCACTAACAGTAATAAGAAGCTCCCTGGGGGACTTCTATATACACAGCACTGATCTCCCATTGAGATCAATGCTGTGTGTATAATAGAGCACCAATCCATCAGATCGGTGCTCTATTATAATGGTCTGCTGCAGACCATCTAAATAAATTGCCGAGCCGGGATCAGCGTCATTCCGACGCTGAGCCCCGGCCGGCTCAGTACACCGGATCTCCCCCCTAGACACCAGGGAGAGGGGGACACAAGACAGTTAGAGGCAGCTGTCATGTATGACAGCTGCATTTAACTGTCCTAAATAGCGGGCGCTGCCGATCAGCGACACCCGCTAATAGCTGCGGTAAGCAGCCGGGATCGCGGTGGTTCAGAGCAGGGCTACGTCGCGGCCCCTCTCTGAACCTTCCCGACTCCCCCCCCCCCCACAGGACGTGTCGGTACGTCCTGTGGAGGGAAGGGGTTAAAGGGGTTTTACAGGAAGCACTTTTATTATCATTTTGCTAAGGCAGGTGATAAGTTTAAGAAAAAAAAACTCTACTTACCCATCTCACTCCCCCACCATGGTGACCATGACCACTAAGCGGCACTTAATTTGCACTACATATGTCATTCTTTAATTTCATGAATAGATCTTATTTCTCACATACAAGTTGTTTCATATGGATATGTGAATATTCAGAAACACATATGTAGCACTACAGTATATCCATATATCTAAATGACATCTTCATCCCCTACCATCACAGCATTTATTTACTTATAGGCAGGTGTATTAATGCTCTATCATGTAATTTTTTTACTATAATTATTTAAGCATTATTGGCACTAGGAAATCTTCAGCTAGTAATCTAAAAAATGTATCTGTCAAGCCAACCGACTAACATCTCCTTCTCTGGGAGGCGCTATGTCAGACCCTTCCAGGGGCTGCAAGTCTCTGGGGTCGGTGTTAAAGTCTTTTGATGCATCTGGTAATTCCAACCTTCACCATTAAAGCTGAGTTTTCTAACTGTCCCTTGGTGACTGTTTGTGAAGGGCTGAGACAAGTAATACTATCCACAGGCATCGCTAAGGTCAAACCATGGCAGAAAGCAGTTTGATGTTATCCTAGAGATTGATGTTTGTATCACCTTTATTTTGATGTCTTAGCTAGTGTTATAAAATGTGCTTCAGTCGCTGATAACATGAGAACAGCCACTGTCTTACAGGGCAGTTTATATGTCTTCTGTCCTATCACCTCAGTATAAATCACAATTCAGTTCTATTGTAGTCTAAAAAAAATTAAGTATGAGACTGGGAAAAAAATGTTAATATTGTCCTTTCTGCATTAGAATAAGAACCATACATTACATTCTACAATTCCACAATTACAGGGTTGTTTGTTTGTTTTTTGCTTTTTTTTTTTTTATTTTATTTATTTAGCTATTGTGGCTTATTATATAACTATCATCATCATTTCACTGTGATGTCTAAAGCTGGGCATATATATGATAGCTCATAGCTAAAGGACTTTCTCAAATATACTGACTCCACCATAAATGTACACAGTCCAATTAGCCAGTGTAACCAAGACATGTTTGGTTGGGAGTATGTTTCTTGTCATTGAGGTTAAAGTTAAAAAATGGTTAAAAAAAGTAGATGTGTACATTAATTATATGAATTGCATTACTGCTGTATTTACTGTATATTACTAAGGTTCTTAGAACACATTCTGATCAGGGGCAGAACTACTGCCATAGCAGCCATGGCATCTGCTACAGGGCCTGCCACATCAGAAGGCCCTGTGCCCTCCTTAGCTTAACGTTTGTCCTGAATCTGGCTGACCAGGGATGGTTTGTACTTTAGCCGGGCCCGCACCCCACCACACTAGGGCTCCTGGCACTTAAGACTCTTCTCAGCTCATGTATAACTTGCTGTGTGCGGGAGAGAGGACCGTGTCACATGCTACGATTATCTCCCTTATTGGCTGTGTACTGAAAGGTGTTTCCTTCTACTGTATGCTGTCCCATCTTGCTGTCCTTCTGCTGTATAATTCCACATAAAGTCAACTTCCAAAGATGTTCTGCAGCTGCTATTAATGCAGGATTCATTATTAATGACAACGGTCCCCACAACACATTGAAGACATCATAAATATTGTCCCCTTCATGGGGTGATTGGCAGTTTTGCTTTTAAATATGTTCTGCAGCAGCTGCTTTTAAAGCTAGACTTTAATCTTAATTAGATATTTGTATAATATAGTATAGAATGTATTTACATGTAAATCCCAAGTGTGCATGAAATGACCAGTGCGCAATGCAAACGATTAAGCATGTAAAAAAATAAACAGAAAGATGGCTGACCTCTCTCAGCTCTCTGTCAGTTTCTGCGGCCGGAATTCAGTGAATTCCGGACGCAGAAAGACCTGTCAGTTCACACAGTGAAGCAAGCGGCTCCGGCTGCTTGCTTCACTGTGGGCTATGGGAAGCTCTGATGCGGGCGCGATCAGAGCTCCGCGACCGGAAAGATCACCTGGCCGATACTTAAGTACCGGCCGGGATGATCCAGGCTGAGGACCGGCCGTTCTGTGGCCCGGGGTCACGGAACGGCCGGATGTTCACGTAATGTACATGTAATGAACATAGCCTAAAGATAATGGTTACCTAATGCTTATAGCCATTACACCACCTTTAACACTTATCTGTATACATGTGATTGTTGAGAGGATGAAGATGCAGATCATGTCTGCCGAGAAAGCTTCTCTTCTACAACAGTTGGAAGCCTATCTGGGTGTGTTGTTTAGCACTTTTCTGACAGTGGTCACTTGGTGGTTAGTAAATTAAGCAGACATAAGGAGACATGTATCAGAAGGCGAAAATGCCTTTTTTTGACGCAGATAGGGCAGATTGGCGTAAAAATATTTGCAAAGTGTATTTTTGCAAATATTTTATTTGCATCGGCCCCATCTGCGCCACCTTTGCCAGTGGAGAGGAGAGGGGGATGCGGCAGCACGCAGAGGGGGCGCGGCCTCTGCGTGCGCCGCATTTATAATTTTTCCGGGGGGGAAATGACACTTAAACCTACGCCAGCTCTGAGCTGGCGTAGGTTTCAAATTTTGTGCTAGTTGAAATCTCATCTAGACATTTTAAAATCTGCAGCTTGTCAATTTATGTTGTTGATTTGTTAGTTTTTCACATTGAAGTCAATTGGGAATTTCAAAACATCTAATCTGAAGAAAGTCCACACCAAAATTGTGTAAATTTTCATGCTAATTTGCTGAGGAATTTTATTCCGCAAGTAATCAAACTAGTGGGCAACTACCTGAATGCCACAAATACATGCATCAATTCACTACTTATTGTAGAAAAAACATAATGAAAGATCTAACATTCTGTAACATACCAGTCTTTTTCAGACCACATTGATGTATGTCTTATGCAGTGACATATGTAAATCTTCTTGTTGAAATGTAATTAGATTTTTTGCTAAATTTTGTAGATAGAATGAACACAGAAAAAAATAAACTGACTGTCTTGTTATTTGTCGCAAAATTATGATGCACATTTACCAAAGCTTCACCCCTGGCAAATGCCACAGATTCTTACCTTTTGTGTGGAGGATGCCAGACGTAACCCACTTGATAGATGAGCAGTGGGGCACAGCAAGGTGGGAGAAGGATTGGCCTCCTCTCTCACAGGCCGCTATGGAGAACCAAGCAAGCACCAACCTGTCAGATCACTGCTCCTTGTTTTCCGCTCAATGTCACATGCACTGACAAAGAGCGGGGAAGAGCAGGGGGGGCAGGAGGAGCTCCCCGGATGATCGAGATAGGAGATAACAGCGGTCTGCTGCCATCGCTCCTATTACATGGGGAGGTGGCCAGCAGATCATCACTACCATTCTATATTTTCCAACATATATAGAAAAGGATCAGCCGACATCCTTCACGTTGGCTGATCGTTGCCCTTTAATAGGAGCCCTTACACCAACTGATTAACGGCAATAATTGGCCAAATATCTGATAATCGCTTGGTGTAATAGGGCCTTAAGTTATTATGGTTTATACAGGCATAAAACCATGCAGAAACAGGTATAGATTTCTGTTGCAGGTCCTGCGACAGGCGCAGGTCCTGCCAGCTTTACTAAGAGGCATGCAGCTCTTAGTAAATCCAGTAAATCATTTGCAGTGCCTTCAGAAGACACAACTAATCGGGCTGGACAGCACGAATGATCACTGAATCGTTAGTGTGGCCAATTAAATATATTGCTGTCTACACAGGGAGATGTGCAGCGGATAGCACTATATTTTAGCGCTGCACAAAGGATGCAATCGACCAAGGAATAGGCATTTTTCCGCTTCTTGGCTGATTGCTGACACTTGGACCCATAAAAACTACATGGACCTATAAAAACTTTTCACATCTCTCTAGAAGAAGTGACAAGGACCCTTTAATTTTAAAGGAACTCTCAGTCTGAAAGTCTGCTTTTAGTGTTCTTGAGAACCTTTTGTTATGCATCTCCCCCTTAGGCTGTATACCAGACATAACATGTTGACTAAAGATAACTCAATTCTCTGTACGAACAGGTGATATAAAAGTGGCACCCGACCTCACTACTAATTCAAATGGGTTTGAGATCATTACTTTTCGTAGTGTATAAGACCACTTTTACTTTACCACGATCAAACGCTGTAGGTTCTGTTTTGACAAGGGAATAATAAGATTTTTTATGTAGGTTCTGTCTCATTAGAGGTTCACCATTAAATTGACCCTTGTTTATTATCATTTCAGTTTTCTTTAATTTTCCAAGACTATTATCTCATGTTAAAATGTTTGGGTTTTTTTTGTGTGTGTATGATTTTTTGTTTGTTTTTTATTTTTTTGTAATAATCTTGAAAATAATTGGAGTTCATAGTGTAGTTATAGTATAGGTTATAATTAAGAATCATACAACAAAAGGAATATAAATCAAGCCAATATTTAACAGCCAGGAGGTTTCCATTAGTAGAACATATATAATATGTAATATTTATTTTGTTAAGCGATGTCACTTTAGGGTTAGTAGGTTAGTTAACATAATTCATATGCAGAACTGGTTTACATATATAATCTATAAATGCTCCTTTTACTGGCTAAGAGTTTTCTTTCGCCTTTCCACTAAATATAAACATTTTTTAAACAACAAAAATAAAAAAACTAAAACATTTTTGCCGTAGGCTTTCATAATGAAATTTATGATGGAATTTACAATAAACCTCCAAGGATTTATGGTGCATCCATGTTATATGAGTGCATGACTTTCAGCTGTAAAAAGATTTCATTTTAGTCACTGTTTTCCATACATTTTTCTGTTCCTCTGTCCTTCACACAATAAAATAGAGTATAATGAACAAAAGAATCTTTTGTTTATTTATCTTTTTTTTGCTCATAAAAAGGAATAAAGAAGAAGAAGACGCGCTCTGTTGCTAGGTTTCTGAAATATTGTCTTCAATTAAATAAGACATCATTGAATCCTAAAGAACAATTCTTAGGATGAAATCATCTTGCTGTCAACTGAGTTGTTTCAGCTTCTTTTATAGAAAAAAAAATTGAAATAACTTAATCTTTATGCTAAATATGTTTAATAAAGAATATATTTCACTTTGTGTCCAAACACTTTGAATGGCTGGACCTGAAGGTAAGGTCAGGGGTCACACTGTTACCATGATAACTGAGTTGAAAGATGTTTTCTGGATGCATGTTTGGAAGAGAGGTAGACGTGCAGCGCCCCTGTACTAACGATAATTGTTAGCAGTACAGTACCAACTGGAAAAGACAATAGTGATCATCATTACTTGTATGCTAGGTCCCTTGCACATCACATTCTGGAGAGTTGCTCTCCTGTATGTCTTTTAAGATCAAAAGCAAGATCAGAGAAGAAAGGAAATGTTTCTCTTCTCCTGTGTCAAGATCTAAGCAGATAAAAAAAAAAGCAAAAAAAAGTGGGTACAGAGTATTGCTAGAAATCCTCCTTTGGCCGATAATTGGCCTATGTAAAGGTATCAGTGATCAGCTGAGGAGTGGAAAATTTTCCGGTTAACGTCTGACCATATGTTTTTGTGCAGGCAGTACAATCTATCTTCCTATTTGAACGTGGAATATGCGGCCAATACTAATATATTTAAATGGCCACACGAACAATACAGTTTAATAATCATGCAACACAGCTATGTAATTGCAGTACCATGACAATTTAGGCCATGTTCATATGGCGTAAGACACCGGCCGTTCCCTGACCCGCTGGGTCACTGTACGGCCGGTGTCAGAAAAGATCAGATGATTTCTATTTTTGATTAAATTAGTGTGTGCCCGCATCCCAATTTACCGCTGCTCACAATGGAGCGTGCAGCCGGCGGAGACGCACGCTCCATTGTGTGCATTGACATGCCTCCTGCGGCTGTTATTCAATGAATAGTGGCCGCAGAAAAACTGACATGTGAGTTTTTGCGGCGCTGCTAGGGATCCCGGCAGGGGTGTATACTATGTGTATACACTCCAGCCATGATTCCCTCAGCTGCAGCACAATGTAAATTCCATAGTAATCACAGCCGTTGTTGCCGATTTTCAACAATGGCTGTGATTACTACGGCACTTAAGCTGTGTAAATATAGCCTCAACCTGTTTTGAATAATGATACATGATCAGGGAGTTCTGATAATCTGCTCTGTTGCCCACCGTCAGTATGCACGAACTGCGCACAGAACATGGGATTAAGGTCTAATTATCAGATACTACCAGACCAGTCCAATTATCACCCAAAGTCATAGGAACGTCTGCGATTCTGGCTCTTGTTATTGTATAGTGGGCCTGTCTAAAATAGCCTTTAAGCCCACTTTTTTTCCCTTTTTTTTTCTTCTTGTCTGTATATTATTAGAGTTCCACCAAAGTGAAGTGTTTAGAGCTTTATATCAGAGCACAGAATTGTTTAATTGATTTTAAAAAAAAATTGATTATTAGATTGCTACCATATCAGCTACCCCTGCCCTATAAGAACCCAACAGCAGGTCCCCCTCTAAACACTATTGTTAGCCATTTTATTTTGGTGGAGTTTTGGACTTTTATGCACATTGGACATTGCTGACTGGTAGAGCTTAAGGTGACAAGTAAAGCTTGTTATTGTGTGGTTGCTACATACCTCCTCTAGTGTATAGTTTAAACTTCAATATGTCGTCCACCTGAGATTCTGGCACAGAATTCATAATGAGGTCTCCATTATCATTTCAATGTATCATGAATTCATCCTGTTTACAAGTAGGGCTTGAATAGATTTTACGATAGGTGTGGTCAGACTTCATTGAGTCAGTTTTGTGTTTGGCTACAGTAATTCAATTAACTGTAGTCATCATGGCTCTCTTTTTCATTTAATTATGCAAACCTATATTCACTAGAGAAACATGAATACTTCATTTAAAAATAATCCATAGCCCTAGCTAGTAGGATAGTAGTCATAAGTGAAGACTAGCAACTAGCAACCTAAGGCCCATGTACACACATATAAGTAATATTGGACAAACCACCCAATCTCAGCACGATTTGCCAACTGCCTAAAGTTTATGACCTCCTTACTCTTTCCTGTAGATAATATCAGATGGAGAGTTTGATTTGGCATGTTGGATTTCAACTGCCGGATCCTTTTTTTTTTCCTGGGGAGATAAACTTCTGCCAGTGCAGTCCCAGCAGTGGCTAAATGCCTATCAAATAATTTAAAAACACATGAATGCCAAGCATTCATGTGTATGGAGTGAATGAGAGACATAATTGTCACCTAAGAATTTCACGTATGCTCATATATTGGTATGTAAAAGATCCCCAAACCACATCATGACCTTACCAGCAATTAATAAAATATACTTTATTTTATCCTGGGCTACATATCAGTGTCAGAATAATAAAGAGATCACAGGT
Organism: Dendropsophus ebraccatus; assembly: GCF_027789765.1. Classification (NCBI taxonomy): domain Eukaryota; kingdom Metazoa; phylum Chordata; class Amphibia; order Anura; family Hylidae; genus Dendropsophus; species Dendropsophus ebraccatus. Next base: position 14,711 of record NW_027209206.1, read on the forward strand.
CAGGGCGGCTAATTAAAATTGTCTGTGTATTTCTGGTCTTAATAGACTTTTCACAGTTATATAAATGCAGTTTGTAGTAACGTTTATAATGCCTAGTACACAGCCTTCAAGAAACTTGTTTTCCAATAATAGAGCTCCCCAATAAAGAGGATGGCTATCTATGATTTTTCAAGTAATTATTTACTCATGTGCAATGTATCGAACACGGCTTAGAGAGGCATACCCAAACCCAACTTACATTGTTATCCTCTATCCACAAGTTAAGGAATAGCAAGCTGATCAATGGAGTTCCAATCACTGGAAACCCTCCTGATCATAGAAACAGAGGGAAACTATCCCACAAATAAGTGAAGCACACAGTATGTGCACAACCGCCGCTCAATTGAATTTCTAACGGAGCCTTCGAACATTGCCTAGAATCTTAGGAGTTGGACCTCTCTGAGCAGTTTGCTATCACCTGGATGGGGCATATAGAAGGTTATGTTTGATGATTTTGTTGGAGTTGTACAGGTAATATAATTATTGGCAGCACACTATTAAATTTTTAATAGTGTTGCCTCTATGGGATAATTGGTAAGGCCACATGATAACAAGAAATAAGTAACACTAGTCTACAATTACAATTACAATTATTTTTACTGAAAAAGCATTTGTAAAACAAGGTGAATCTAAATCAGTGTAGCCGGATCGTACAAAAATACAGAAGTAACCTTTTCTGCTGCATCTATTTTGTGTTTGAAAATAAACAGTTAATGAGTGCTATTTTATAAAATTGCAATGTTGCGTATCCCATCCTAGGATTTACATTGCCAAATCCTCATATGAGAAGGTATTCAAATGCCAGTGACAAAACAGGAATAAGCACATTGAAACAATTATGAAAGATAATGGTTCCCTTTGATGAGATGAAAGTACATTGTAACCTGACAAACTGTACAAAATATAGTCTGACATTTATATAAGCGACGTGAATCGCTGATGTTCTACTGATATCTAAAAGGCCACAACAACTAAATCCAGGCTGCTTCTTATAAAAGTACAGTAAAGGTTTATAAGTGATAGATTTCAGATTTTTTTTTTTTTTTCAGATTTTTTTTTAAGCAAAAAAAAATGTATTTTCTAAGAAAACAATATTTCCATGTATTATTACTATTAACTTAGAGATCAGTCCCACGGCTAAGATTAACATTGTTTTGGTGCTAGTTCACATCACATCTTTATCTCCTGGGGTAGGAAAATTTGTTTCCTGGTTGTTTCCCAGCTACGTTTTATTAAATCTTTGCTTGCTCACGTCGAGAGTCATGTTACGGATTCATAAAGGGCCATGCAAGGATACAAGTGAGCGCCAATCAGTGAGATCAGCTCTCCATTACAGTCCCTTCAAAAGGCATGATCAATTATGCAAACAGGGCCGCACAAACAATCACTGTATTGCTTCTGCGGCCATTTAAATATTTTCTATTGGCCACACATGTCCTGTTGGCTGATCGCTGACATTTTTACATGGGTCACTTATCGGACAACGGAGCATTTCTACTGTGGAAAAGGGGCTTTAGCTGTGGAACTTGTTAGCTGTTGTTAAACCCTGACGTACACCTGCACTAGACACCATAAAAATATTAGGAGAGATTTGTCAAACATGGTGTAAAGTGAAACTGGCTCAGTTGCCCCTAGCAACCATCAAATTCCACCTTTCATTTTCTAAAGAGTGAGGAATGAAGGTGGAATCCAATTGGTTGCTAGGGGCAAATGGGCCAGTTCCACTTTACACCATGTTTGATAAATCTCCCTCATTGGAGTGAAAAGTGCCTAACAGCATCATAGATACATAGAATGCTTTCAGTTCAGGACGATTGATCTGCAGATCGGCTGGATCATGTGGACATATCACTAGGGCTGGGCGATATTGGCCTAAATCAATATCGCGGTTTATCGCATATGTAGCTGCGGTAACGATAATTGGACGATAACTATGGCACGCCCCTTTGTAAGCCACGCCCCCTTTTACAAGCCACACCCACTTGGCCATACCAATCTATCTATCTCCTATGTATCTATTATCTATCTATCTCCTGCCTATCTAGTTATCTGTCTCCTGCCTATCTATCTCTCTATCTCTCTCTCTCTATCTATCTCTATCTATCTCCTTGATTGATCAATAGATAATAGATAGATAGGAAGGAGATAGACAGACGGATAGATAGGAGATGGATAGATAGGAGATGGATAGATAGGAGATGGATAGATAGGAGATAGATAGATAGATAGGAGATAGATAGAAGATAGATAGATAGATAGATAGATAGATAGATAGATAGATAGATAGGAGATAGATAGATAGATAGATAGATAGACATAGATAGAAGAGAGATAGAGAGATAGATCTATCTATCTCTTCTATCCCTAGAAGAGATGCCAATTGCTTTGTAAATAAATCTACACCTTTTTACATTTATGTCGAAAACAGCGACGTTTCTGACCACAATCGTGGTCTTCTCTCAAGCCAAACGTTGCTCTTTTTCTCATGGGTTGCTGAACAGGTTGGAGGAAGTCTTGTGTGCTGTGTGTGCAGGGACGCACAGACAGCACATAGGGGACTGGCCGTGATGCTCTGAGAGGCCGGGCAGGTGGCGGGGGGCGCTGGGACGTGCAGGTGGCGGCTCCGCTGTGCTGTGCTGAGAGAGGCATGTGCTGGCCGCGGGAACTGGCTGAGACGAGCAGGGGCGGTGTACAGTGCCGGATGGGTGACACGGGGCGCGCTGACACGCCAGGAGGTTGGGGGATGCGGGGACGGGCGGGTGGCGGCTCCGTTGTGCTGTGTCGGGCGGGTGATTGCGGGGCGCGCTCTGACACGCCAGGAGGTTGGAGGATGCGGGGACGGGCGGGTGGCGGCTTTGTTGTGCTGTGCCGGGCGGGTGATGCGGGGCGCTCTGACACACAGTGGCAGTCTCCTATGTGTTGTCTGTGCGTCCCTGCATACACAGCACACAGACATCCTCCAACCTGTGCAGGGATCAGGGCTCAGACAGGGAGATGAAAGTGAAAATACCGCAGATACCGTCCTGGCAAAGTTGAGGTCGGTTAACCGACGCCAGTGACGGTATCGGTATTTTCACGGTATACCGCCCAGCCCTACATATCACACATTTTGAATTGGCCTTAGATGCCTGGAACATTCTTCAACCAATGTGATGTATATGAATTATCTTAAGGAAATCTAAATGTATTTATTTATGTTTTCATTAGAAATTATCTTTACTTAGAATAATAATTAGAGATGAGCGAACCGGATTCGGGTTCGAGTCGATCCGAACCCGAACGTTCGGTATTTTGATTAGCTGGGGCTGCTGAACTTGGATAAAGCTCTAAGGTTGTCTGGAAAACATGGATACAGCCAATGACTATATCCATGATTTCCACATAGCCTTAGGGCTTTATCCAACTTCAGCAGCCACCGCTAATCAAATGCCGAAAGTTCAGGTTCGGATCGACTCGAGCATGCTTGAGGTTTGCTCATCTCTATAGTAATCAATGTAAGTAATTTTCATATGATATCCCTGCAGCAAAAAATACCACAACTCCAGGTGACTAAAAAGTATCATGAACATGCCTTCACTGGGCTAAATAATGTACTGTAAGTTTATACACAAAAAAAGGTTGTCCCTTTCTGATACCATTGCAATAACCTGTTCAAGTGGTCTAACTGCTTTTGTAAAAAGTTTTATTCAAACATTATAAATGACACTATTATCAAGGGCGTTAGAATCATTCAGTCCCAACAAATAATTTTTAAGACAGTATATTTATTATGTGAACATAGCAGATCTTATCAACGTACAATGAAGATGTAAAGCAGCCGTATAGGTAAGGAGACCTAAATATTTTAATAGCTAGTAAAGAATTAAGGGCGGACACAGGTGGATGATATGGGCACTGACTCGTATGCGGCCTTAAGGTCAATGATTTCAAACTAATTTACCTCTTATACAAAGTTATCAATGACGATGATGTCATGTGATTTACCTTAAAGAGGTTTTCCAATTTTATGTAAACAGAGCATAAATAAATAAATAATATATATATATATATATATATATATATATATATATATATATAAATCAGTGGCATCTTTCTGATAACCTGTCTGTAAACGGCATTTGTATAAACAATTTTTTCTGTTGTAAATGTTGTTATAAATGACATTTGTATAAACAATTATACAAAAGTGGCTGTTGTAATATGGATCTGCTGATTACTTTTGCAGTTTGTTCTGCCTCCTTTTCATTGTGCAATGATCAAACATCATGCACATTAAAGGAAAACTCTATCGGGACCCATTTTATCAAAACGCTCAGGGAGGTGGTGGGTGAAAAAAAAAAATAACATCCACGTATGGAGGAAAGAGGATGCTATTTTTTTTACCCACAGCCTCCCCGACCCCTTGCTCACAACGGAAATGACGCAAAAAACTTGACACGGATTCCACGCGCGTTCCCGCTTGAACATCTGACCATCCCATAGGCTTAATTTTAGGCTCAGGTAGATTCCGTCGTCCGACTAATGAATTGACATATCAATTCTTTGGGTGGACAGCGAAATCTGCGAGCAATGTGCGGCAAGTTATCCATGTGATTTCCCTAGTGTGCAAGGGCCCCTAATAGGCCCCAGGTTGATGCATGGGACATTTCCACGGCACTCTGCCAATGGCAATGCAGCTGAGTCTACCTGCAAATGTTTCTAAGGTTGCACTCTAACAGGAAAGCATCAAGCTTGATATTACTGTATCAGTAAAGCAGTAACTGACATTAAATAGTTAATAAGTGAATTAGTTTGTTACAGTTCCCAAAGGTTTTCCTGATAGTGTCACTGTCATCCTAACAATAAGAGACAACAATAAGTTTTGTGTTTCTAAACATGACATGGTCAGAATGATACCATTTTGCAATATGACACTGCTGACAGCAGGTGAATATGAAAAATATATATATAAAAGACAGTCAGTCCTACCAGCTGTTTATGAGACAATCTGTCAGCACCTTTGGCTTTCTGTACCATCTTTACCCTGATGATAGACAACTATACATCACCCCTGCAGCATCTTTCCACAATACAAATCTCTAAGTCTCATCTTAGAGGTCTTTGGAATACAATTAGATTCATTCCCAGCATACCCAATTTTTTTAAATTTCCCAAAACACATCTTTTTAGGCAAGCTGTTACATTATTTATTGTACTCCCTCCCAACTCATTTATTCAACAATATCACCCACCTTTCTTGGGCCACAGTGCACTTTACATATGCTAACACATAGATACCCCGAAACTGCAGTCTGTGGATGGATGCCTAGTCTTGGTAACCCTTGTCTTATGTCGTTATACTCACCACAGAGTTAGATTTTGACTTACAGGGGCCACCTTGGTGTTTCCCTATTTAGGTCCCAAAGCTCCAAACAGAGTGAGGACCTGAGGGACTACGTATCAGGGTGGTTTGGTGCTCTCCCCACTAGAAAGGCACCCCTTGGCAACGGGCTTCCTTCTCCGGAGAGAGGGATATCTGGTTATTCCCATGTTTTGTGACTCAAAACTGAGGCTCCACTGACCCCTTCTTTGCACTAACACATAGATACCTCCTGCCTCCTTCTCCTAATATGCTGCTCTTTCCCTCCCATTGTTGACAGGTAGTTGTCTATGTAGACATCATTTACATAATTATATTACACATTATATACATTATGTGGCAGAGGTACCTTCCAACACTCATCAGCAGCCCGCGAAGTCTGCTGCTTACCCTCCCCATGCAACAGCTGTCCACCGGCAGGAACATCCACCAGCTTCTGCTGCCTCTCTCTGTCATGCCAGTCACCTGCCCCGGCCTGCCCAACCTCCTGCCACCTATCACCAGCCCGCCAACTACCCTCCCTATGTACTCTGGCCATAGCATTCAACTGCCACCGCTGCTTCTCCCTGCCACTGAAAATACCTCTGCCAGCCTCCCCCAGTTGCAGGCATCAATCTGTAGGCCACCAATGTCCATGCTTCAGCCCGCAGCTGGGCAGAATGTGGAAGAAATACCCAACTACTAGTGGCAACTACATAATATTCTATCTTAGGGTACAAACTCACTGGGCGTATCCGCAGCGGATTTCTCGCTGCAAATTCACAGTGAGACCCGCTACGGATCCCTGCACTGTACAGTCAATGGGCAGACAAACTCCCGCTGCAGACAAACTCCCTGCCCTGTACAGTCTATGGGCTGCACATCCCGCTGCGAGTTTGTCATCAGCCCGCCCCATTAAACCCCCAGCCGCTGGAGCCTATACATCACCTGGTCCACGCTCCGGGTTGCTTCAGGGGTTCCGGCACGTCCCGCTCAGCCAATCAGTGTGCAGCCCTGCCCCAGAGCACTGATTGGCTGAGCAGGACGTGAAGACACCAGGAGCCCCAAATGCAAGACAGAGCAGGGACCAGGTGAAGTATAGGCTCCCGCGGCCGGGGGTTAACGGGCTGCTGAAAAACTCACAGCGGGATGTGCATCCTGATGCGAGTTTGCATGCCCATAGACTGTACAGGGCAGGGTTCCGCAGCGGATCTTGCTGCTAATCCGCAGGGAGAAACCCGCTGCAGATCCGCCTAGTGTGTTTGTACCCTAAAAGTACTTTGTTGTGACTAAATTTAGCGGTTTAACATAGAAATTGAAGGTGAGTGGCTATTGACAGTACTTTCAATTATTAAGTTGTTACAGCTGCCCTGACCAGCTACTTCTCTAAGAGACTTAGTATAGTAAATATGGACAAATAGATTATCACATTGCCCAAAACAATACAAAAATATTTGATATCCTTTTATTAAGTATTTATTAGCTGAATATTTTTAACCAGTAGTTTTCCCCTTTCCATCCTCTTTTTTATGGTAGTAACATTCTACCTATTACATGAGTGTAGCTTATCATGACAAGGGAAGTTTATAGATCAGTGGGGTCCGAATTCTGTATGTTCTATATCTTACATCTGAAAGCCAAATGGGATTGTTTAAGGGCAAATGCAAGTTTTATGACATTACAATAAATGTGGTTTGTTTAAAGTGCCTGCCTGGTCGACTGGACCAGCACAGTTCTCAATTATCTCACGCTTGCTATTAAATAATAATGTAAGCCTTTCTAGCTGAAATCTTACATACTTCAAACAGCACGTTAATGCTGAATGCTAAATAAAATTACTGAACAATGTGGACTGGCCATAAAAGTAGAGATGTGTTCCTGTATCCTGTAAAGTTATATGACCTTGTTACAACGCTTTGGTCCTACTTTCATTTCATGTGAAAGGAACAAAACTTATGGTCCACTTCAATTAATTGTTGATGGGTAAGTATATCAGTTTGGCCATGTATAGAAACTACACATAATGGGGATAGAATGTATACAAATCAAGAGTCAAAATGACACATAAAATACTGACCTGTAATAATTAAAGAACAAAATAAGCATCATAGTGAGGGATACGAACAGTATATTTCGCATGAGATATAGCATAGGTCGTGTTAGACACAACATCAAAAATGTAAAACCAGGGGTAATAACATAAAGTTGATCAAAGTATGAGCAAAAAGGCCAAGTGCTCACTAGCTTTAGATGGCTGTGCTGAATACAGGCAGAACACTGCCACTATATGGTACTTGTCACAATATATTGGATGTCATTCTGGATGGTAATAAATATAAAATAATTTTAAGCTCACATTAGATATATATAGTAGTCCCAATAATTTCAGCTATAATAATTTATTGTTTATTTGGACAGCCCCACCTTTAATAATAATAATAATAATAATAATAATAATAATAATAATATTTATTTGTATAGCGCCAACAGATTCCGCAGCGCTTATTAAAATATATAATTTACCTAATATAATTTACCTAATTTTCCCCATCAGGGAAGCAATGCCAAGAGAGGTGTCTTGAAGTTAGTGATCTCACCTTAGCCTACTCATACATGTAGGTTTATGGGGTAGCTATAAAAAAAAAGTTTTCAGCTGAATAATCTTAGAACCTGCCACAAGGTTGTCCCATGTAAAATAAATATAGTGAGTTACACTGATCCACTAGGCAATGCTATCGGCTGCCCCTATACATTTTATAGATTGCTGTATAGATGATCCTGCCCAAATATGCTGTTGCCAATATAAATAACTCTTAAATTCTTAAGCAACAATAAAGAGTTGGTACATTATGCTTGTTTTGTTTGCAGCCGCCCTGCTTTTTTATTGGCTAATAAGTATCACATGACACGCATCCCTACACTAGCAGTAAGAAGGACCTTGGAGCATGAACTTTGAAAGGAGTTTTCTTCAGGAATGAATGACCATCAGGTCTACCCACTGAGCCAAACACAGCAGTGGATCCTAAAGGAAGGCAAAGTATAACTGCATTAGAAAAGCAAGATACTTTATTAAACTGTGCCATAAGTGCACCCTAAACTGGGTCAAAGGCCTCGATATCTGCCAAATTCCCAACCCAATTAGGTTTTGCCAAAGGTACTGTTGGCTTTCAGTCCACTATGCTGATACTGGATACTGTTCTACAGCTAGTCAGGCCTATATTCAACTCTCGGGGATTCCACCTGTCACATAAAAGTGCAATTGCTCTGTGCCTCCATATGGCCACTATAAGACTACATTTCACTGATCATATTACTCAGTAATATGGTCCCCAAGTCAAAGTGTGATAAATAGCGATGGGCCCAACTCAAACCCGAGCACGCGGCATTTACTAAACATTTAAATTAGACTGCATCCAGATGAAGTGAAGTTCTCTTTAATGTGTTAATTTTTACCCCACTAGTCCACTCTGTATGATTAGAAGAATGGGCCTTGCTGTTGGTTGCAAAGTAGCTAGTCATCCTGTCCACTGCTGAAATCGTCTGTTGGTGGTTTTGGTTTTATGTAAACCCTTCAGTCGTTTGCAATCAGCCTGCTAGCCAACACTCAAAGCCAGCACACTCACTGTCTAGATAACTCCACCTAATATTCCATACTAGAGAGAACCTCAAGCATATAGTTACATATATTTACAAAGTTATTACGGTTGAAAAACAACAATGTCCATCAAGTTCAACCTAGGAGGGATGGATGCAGGGAAGAGGGATATACAAGGAGGGGATGGATACAGGGAAGGGGTTATACAAGGAGGGGATGGATACAGGGAAGGGGGGTGGGTGATGGGTAGGTTCTATACATATGCATTAATGTTATTTTGGTCTAAGAACTTGTCTAAGCCTATTCTGAAGCACTCCACTGTTTTTTCTGTGACCACATCCTGGGGTAGACTGTTCCACAGATTCAACACAGCGTGCTCTGGTTTGTCCAAATCCAAAAGTTGAATTCAGCCTTACGTTTGCATCCAACTTCTTCAGCCACCGGTAATCAAATGTAGAGAGTTCGAGTTCGGAATAACCCAAGCATACTCAAGGTCCTCTCATCTCATCTCCCTATACAGCAATACCACAGACTAATGCTTAGTGCCATAACTTTTCCTCTGCATCAGTATCTAGACCTGCATAGGCCTGTATAGGCCTGCACTGATACTACTGTATGACTAATAAACATTGTCAGGGCTTGACAACCCTGTGCCATACAGTGATATGTCTGCTACTCTCAACATGAGGGACTAAACAGCGGGGAAACATCAATGGGGACAAAAGTCAAGCTCAATCAGAACACAATTAAATCTGTATAAGTGTTCTCTTCTTTCCTATAAATGTTAGTAGTATTGTAGATGGATCTGTAATTATGACTAACCTGATACGTCATGATTTATAACTGTGCCTTCTTTGTCACAGTTTTTTTCTGCCTTCCTTTTCATATTTTGCCATCGGTGTCATGTTTCCTCAAAGAAATATGTTTGTTGATTTTGTACATATTTTTCCACATAATTACCTTTCAATAATTATGGTGCTCCCCATCCCCCACTCCCCCCCCCTCCTTTTCAATCTGCAATGGTTTTCAAAAAGACTTAGCGTATAACTTCAAAGCATTTGTCAGGTAAACTGAGATATCTTGCTAGAAAAATAATTTACAGAACCAAATAGCCTGTACAAAGCATGTAGTTAAATCACACAGGTAGCGTTTAATTATGTGCCGGTAATGGGAGCTGTAATTACACAGCCATCTGTTGCTGTAATATTAAAATTCATCTGCACTCGGATATGTATTTACATGTTTTTATATCACCCATGAAACGGCTACGATCAGAGGCAAAAAGCATAACAGTTTATTATGTGAAAATAAGACACATTAGCGTCACAATACTAATAGATGTAACTAAGTAGAGTTCACACCTACAAATTGAGTTTGTGCAACTAGTCAATTAGGAGTTAATGTGATACTAATATTGTGAGCCATGAAAAATGGAAATGAAAATCTTTTGATATGTGGAAAATTCCGCATAAAAGAGATGTGAAAACCTATTTGTATGGCAGTAGTTTGTGGCTTGCACCAGTTTAGGGCTATAGGGTCAGGTACTGGGTCATAGACCTGTTAGTCTGATACCCTTGAATAAAAGTAATCACTTTGTGTTAGGATAGTTTGCTGGTCATTAAAAAAAAAAAAAAAAAAAAAAAAAAAAAAGAGAAAAAAGAATTTCAGAGTTAGGGTAGTTTCACACATAGCGAGTCCGCAGCAGATTACACGCTTATCGCAAAAATCTGCTGAAATAGTTGTTAACATGAACATCGATGGCCCCAGAATTTTAAAGGAGTAACACTTTCTAAAACCTGGCATACTTCAGGGGGAGGAGAGAAATTGATCACAATTACTAACTTACCTCTCCTTGTGCCCTTGGGGAGAAATGGGACTGGCCGCAGAACCCCCCCCCCAGTCGGGCTCTGGGATCTTCAGGGTGACCATGTCTGGACCCGGCTGATGGACTGGCTGCTTAGCCATTCAGTGACTGGGGTGGGAAGCCACTCCAGTCACTGATTGACTGAGCGGCCAGTTCAGCAGGCGGGGCAGGCCTTCCGGCGGGGGTACCGCGGACACTACCACCACTCACCGCGGGCACGAAGAGAGGTAAGTTAGTAATTGTGATCAGTTCCCCCTCCCCGCCCCCCTCTGAAGGTTTTAGAAAACGCCATGCTTCTCCTTTAATTTCACTTTGGGAATGTAGAGGTAGGTTTTAGTGGCAACTACTTTAAATAATAAAAACACCATGCTTACACGTGTACTCCCATCAGCTTCTTTGGTTCTTGGCTCACTGACAGTTTGCTCAGCCAATCACTTCACTGTCCCACCACAGCCAGTAATTGGCTGGGCAGACTGTAAGTGACCCGGGACTCAAAGAAGTAGATGGGAGCGCACCAGAGGTACGGGAAATGGTAAGCATTGTGTCTTTATTATTTTACTGGCATGGCATTGAAATAGTTAAAGAAAGCCGCCACTACATTCTCACACCGGAATTTAAATCCTCTGCGAGAATGCAGGGCCATTGATTCTAATGGTAATGAGTACTGCAGCAGATTTGCTGTGAAACTCGCAGAATGAATCTATCCTTAAAGAGAATCTGTCAAATCTATATCATGCTCAGAACTTCTGATATAACAGATATTTCATAGGTGATAAAACACTGGCTACCAGACTCCTAGCTGATGGCTGTTTGCTAAGATAAGTCATGTTTTCCTTAAAAGCTTAAGAGTTGTAAAGGCTGTACTGAGATGCAGCATGCATGCCTCCAACCTCCCCCACCCTGCTGTGTCCTGCATGATTGATTTACAAGGCTCATTGGTGAAAGCCAAGCCATATACATAAAGCATGCAGAACACATAAGAGTGGGGTAGGTTAGAGGCATGCATGCTGCAGCTCAGTGTAGCCCTGTCTGCTAAATGATTGAGCTGCATAAAAGGTTCCTTAAATTAGTGCCAATCTACTAGACCAGCTCTCATTCTGTACATAAAAGGCACTAAAAAACTAAAGGCCCTATTCCACCAACATATCTGACGACAGATTATCTGCCAAAGATTTGAAGCCAAATCCAGGAACAGACTATAAACAGAGATCAGGTCATGAAGGAAAGACTGGATTTCTCCTCTTTTCAAATCCACTCCTGGGTTTGGCTTCAAATCTTTGGAAGATAATCTGTCGTCAGATCTGTTGGTGGAATAGGGCCTTAAGGAGATGTTGCTGACATCTTAGATAAGGCACAGCCAAGATATGCTGGTTTAGACTATTGTTTCCCTTAATGGCCCCTGTAGGGAAGTTGGGGGCTGAGTTCATGGCAATATGTAATCACATACAAGTATATAGATATTTCTTTTCCATATCTGAGAGTAGATTTATAAAGACCACCAAGTGACAAGATGATCAACATAACCATCTGCTTGTAGTTAACAAAAAGATGTTAAGATTGTAAGACAGATGTCCCCACCCACAGAACTAAGGGAATGCATCCGAGTCATTTGGAAAACCATAATAGCCTAGACAGTAGACAGTGAAGGAAATGATAATGTGAAATAGAGCATGATTTTCATAAGAGAATTGGTCTAATCAAAAAGCTAATTATGCATAATGGACATACAATGTGAGCTTAGATTGTTTGTTATCGAAGTAAAGGAAGTGTGCCTGGTCTAGTATGATAAACACCTTCCGTTCATAGGCACAGTAAGAATCATATGCAACCATTTAAAGTCCGTCCAAAGCAAATCACAGGGCAAACAAAACAAGAAAAAAACTACTGCAGCAAACAAAAGTTTTGTGGTATAAAACTTTTTAATAACATGCACGGTTTGTGGATTGCCCCAGTACTGCATATAAATACTCTGGCAAAGATTTATAACTATGAATAAATATGTGGCAGATATTATCTTATAGCTGCAAAAATAAAAAAAGAGTTAGTATGAATTCTAAATAGGTTAGTATAAATACAAACATTTGTAAGCGACATACAGTAGAAGATTTGGTAGGTATGGTTTGTCTATTTGCCATTGGCACAAAAGCTGTGGCGTAGCTACCATAGAGGCAGGGTAGGCAGCTGCTATGGGGCCCATGCAGGAGGGGGGACCGGGCATGCACAGGGAAGATAAGAGTCTCCTGTGTCCTTCTGCTGAACCCCTTATGTACTGCAGTGTATAGGTGTTCCAGTGTTCACTAACATGCTACAAGATAATATGCAGAGGACAAGGAGATCTCTGCTTCACTGCTCTGATAACCCCTAACCTCTGTTCTCCAGCTGCTGCTGCAATCAAGTAAGAAAATGTACCAGAGTGATCAGGGTTATCAGTGCACCAGCAGGGAAGCAGAGATCTCCTTTTCTTCCTTCTTAACGCTTTTTTTTTTTTGTGCTGCAGCATGTAAGTGAAGTTTGTGTCACTTACACACTGCACTACATAAGGGGTTAAGGAGAAGGGAGTCTGCTCCTGCTCCTAATGGGCCCTGATGGTTAAGTACAGTGGACTGACAGAGCAAACAGCCATTGTCTCTCTGCTCTGCCAATCACTTTCCTAGCTGCTTCTGCCTCTGGTCACAAGAGATTTTAGTTTTTGGTCACCGAGCACTGAGTATATATATATATATATATATATATATATATATATATATGCAGTACTTTGTGTTGTGTCTAGGGGAGTGGGGGCCTTGAGCAGTTTTTTGCTATGGGGCCCCATGAATCCTAGCTACGCCCCTGCGCAAAAGGTGTAATAGGGTTGATGTTTTTTTAAGGTGCCTGTAATATGGAAAATAATTTACCTTACTAAATAAGTGGTCAAAGCAATGAGAACCGCAGTTCAATGTTTCCAAATGGAAAATAATGCACTTTGGGAGAAGCAATCTATTTTCTCAGTGTCATATCAGCAGTTCTGTGTTAGTAAAAACTTCAGAAGAGAAGGATTTAGGGGTAATAATTTCTGACAGCCTCGAAATAATTCACTAGTGCTGCCAGGTGGTAGGGTATAGCTAGAAGTACAATCAGTAAGAAGAGGGAGGTTGAGATCCGGCTGTATAGATCTCTAGTGAGACATGGAACACTGCAATCAGTTTTGTCTAGAAAATGCTTCAAAAAGGAAATGTTTTAAGTAACATACTGACCATTAGAACAAGGGACACAATTGGAGTTGGTGGTTGGTTGGGGAAAGACCAAGAGCAATATGAGATTTTTTTTTCCTCTGAAAGAGTAGTAGATGCTTGAATAAACGTCCAGTAGATGTGGTTGGTAGATCTATAGAAACAGAATTTAAACATGTCAGGGTGATGGTAAGGTTGCATGAACAATCTCTGGATCATTTGTACAGCCGTTCACTTATATTATTGTCTGCAGCATGTGTCTTGTTTACATATGATATTCCAACTACCAAGCAGTTTGTCAGCTGATCGCTCGGTCTTCTACACAGGATGATACCATAAATGGCCTGTTTAGCCAATAATTGACTTAATATTCGATCCCCTGTTCAGCCAATTATTGACCACCCCCCTTGAAGTGGACCTGTAGCCAATAGGGCCTTGGGGTGCCCTGAGTACACACCATTTACAGTTTCTTGGTATGGCCTCCTGAGATATGCAGAATCATTGACTAGATAGATAGATAGATGATAGATAGAGATAGATAGATAGATAGATTATATGTACTGTGATGAGCGAATACTGTTTGATCGACTAGATATTCGATCGAATAGTAAGGTATTTGATCTATCAAATATTATCGAATAGTGCGCCAAATATTTGAAAAATATTCGATAACATTCAAATCCCCCTACTTCTGTTTTTTTCCTCCAAGTGGTTGAATAGATGTTTTTTCAATAAACGAATACTTGTTCCCATTGACTTTAATGGGATCGAATATTGGAATATCGGGGATATATTCGTACGAATATCGAAAATATTTGAATATTTCACTATTCGCTCATCACTATTGCTAAGTGAATGTATTTGCAAAGATATTTAACTTCATGAGTCCTTTAAGTTTTATTATGTTAGTTGAGATGGGAAAACCCCTTTAAGTATATGTAGTAAAGATTGTCTTCTTTCAGAATTATAGCTATACAGGCTTACAGGTTACAGCGGTAGCGTGTGGGGGTGGGGTAGATTGGGGGTTGCATTGGTAGCAGTCACACCTGGGTCCTGACACCTGAGCATGTATGTAAGAGATGTGCAGTACACTCAGTGGCAGATTTACAAGAATTTACAATATGAGTAGTGTGGCTTACAAGTTATTCTTTGAAACATAATTATATGAATTATTATGATGATGGGTAACAGATTTACATTATTTCTCAAGGGAACCTGAAGAGATTTACCTGTGGCTCTGAGTAATAGGATGACATTTTCCTTTAAAGCACCTGATATCAGAGTGACTTTTCAAAGCATTCACATAGATAAAACAGTTAACCTTCAATTGATTGTCAATGCACACTAACCAGAAAAGCAGAAGTCTCCTGGTTAAAATGCAGGAAGCGATATAAAAAAAAACCTTCATAGCTCAAAACATAACATAAAATTGCTTATTGACTCATATGTGAGACCTTAAGTCTAGTATGTATGGAACCACACTATAACAATCTCCCCAGGGAAAATAAGTTATTTACTGCCTTAGTGAGAAACCACATATAAGCTGAAATGGGAGTTAATGATAGAGAAATTAGGCAAATATTCCAGATGTAAGTAGTCACTATTAGAAAATGTTCCAGATGACAAAAGCCTTTGATGTTCACATCAGGTTGGGGCAGTGACTACTGATGCATATTACAATGATTGTACAGATCTTTTACAAAGTGAATACAAAAGGTCAATCAATGTATCTGTTGGGAGGGGAAAGTGACCTTTACATGAATGAAGAGTCAAAGAAACCCTTGGTAATAGCAGTGGCATATTTTGTGGAGGCCACCTAACCATAGATGTAATATTGATGGCTACTGAATGATCATTTGGCAGATAGCTACCCGCCCAATAAACAGGTCAATGTGTTTTTGTACTGAGCAAGGGGGATGAGCAGTTTTGGTGGCTTGTTATCACCATGGGAAAAACAGTATATAGTACTATATAGTATATAGAATAGTATGGGGGGAAAAAATCATTCATATCTATCTTCCTCTCATCTGTGGGTGCTCTATGTACAGGGCTGGCTCCAGGGTTTTGCGGGCCCTTGGGCAACAGAGCCTCAGCGGGCCCTTTGTGGACCACTCACGTGGTGACAGTAAAACAGTTGGTCCCCTTCTGTGTAGCCCTCCTATAGATGCCCCTCTCTGCCACACAAACATCCTAGGCACTTCAACACCTTCCTCTATACAAGCTCCTAACAGTAACAGGACCCTCTTTGTGCCTTTAAAGTTATTTTCTTTCTTTATGTCTTATTCTGTGGTTAGGACCCCATTTGTAGTTGA
>NW_027209207.1:0-31058 GCF_027789765.1 Dendropsophus ebraccatus
CATCGCTGGTGCCGGTCCAGTGGATCCACTACTCCAGGTTTTTCAGTAGCTCAAACCCTGATCCCGGCGGGTCCTGATATCCGCGGTTGCCCAGTGGTCGCCCTACAGGCTCAACAGATCCAGAACAGTCACAGCTGATCCTAACAACTGCCCTGCAGCCGTACAAGCAGCATACCACAGGCTCATCAGTCATCACCCCTGCAGCCTCTGCTAAACTAACTTCTGGTGGCTCTCCCAAGCAAATATGGAAGTTGACCCCAAGTTGTGCAGAGGATTCCTGACCCAATGCACTATGCAATCGAACTTCTAAGCAGTCGTTGCCCCGAGCGCTCTAAAGTGGCTTTCATTATCAGCCTATTGGAGTGTACAGCTCTGGCCTGGGCACACCACTGGTGGGACCGTGATGATCCTGTGCTGCCAATCTCCGTATCTTCCTGGCCGAGTTCCGCTCTGTCCTTTGAGGAACCTGCCCGTGCGTCTTCGGCTGAGACTGCTCTCCTCAATCTCATCCCAGGGGACGTCCTCCGTTGGTGATTACGCCATCCAGTTCAGCACCCTGGCTGCAGAACTAGACTGGAATGAGGCCGCTCTATTGCCACCTTTAAAAAGGGCTTGTCAGTCAGGTGAAGGATGTGTCGCTGCCCGAGATTTGCCTACCTCCTTGATAACTCATTCTACTGCTACCAGAGTCTACCCAGGTTTTCCGAGAGAGAGGAGGAGGTCCGGCAAGACGGCGTTTTAGTCTGCCCCGTCGCCATCCCCTCTGGCTCCGTGTTCCAGAATCCCGTTGCTCCGATGCCCAGTCGTCTCCCGAAGTTCCTATGCAGGTGGAACGAGCGCCGCCTGACGTCTGCTGAAAGGGCCCGTCGACTGAGAGCTGAATCTCTGCTCTATTGCGGTGGCACTGATACTACCGGCAGAGATTCCCCAACGTCTCAGCGTCCGGGAAACGCTCGCACCTAGGTCCGGTGGGAGAGGCCTCCCTAGGTGTGAATGCCACTCTCCAAGGTTGTTATGCCAGTCTCCATCCAGACACCCTCAGGCAAGTTCTCCAGACCACTGCCCTCATCGATCTGGCGCTGCTGGCAGTTTCATTTCGCTTCGTTGTCCAAAGATGGCGGCTACCCGTGAATCCCACTAGCCCAACCCCGGTCAATCTCTTCGGTCACGGGCGGATTCTTACGAAGCTGTGCACTGCCAACTGCCCCTAGTCCTCCAGGTAGGCGCCTTACATCAGGAGAGGATCTCCTTCTACGTCTTGCGCCATTCCTCTTCCAACATCCTACTGGCCTTTCCTTGGCTGCAATTACATACCCTAAGCTGGACTGGGAACTGGGGAGGTTCTCGCTGGGGCCAGGACTGTCCTAATAGGTGTCTGAGGTCCCCTCAACCCAAGTTCTCTACGAGGTCACCTGCTTCCGCCAAGCCTCTCTGTCTGGCTTACCGGAGGATTATCAGACTTCGTTGATGTCTTCTCGGCTAAGAGGCGGACTCTCTACACCTCATCGGCCCTATGATTGCCGCTATAGACGCTTATTCCAGGAAACTTCTTCTCTCCCGTGGTCGAGTATACCCCTCTCTGTGCCCGAGACTGAAGCATGTCCTCCTACATCCGGGAGAACTTACAGAAGGGCTTCATCCGTAATCCACGTCTCCTGCTGGCGCTGTGATTTTTCTTGTACAAAAGAAGGACGGTTCCCTCCGCCCATGCATAGACTACCGGGGCTTAAATAAGGTGACTGTCAAGAACAGCTATCCTCTTCCGCTAATCCCCGAGCTATTCGCCGACTTCGTGGAGCTAGATTTTTTCTCGCAAGCGGGTCTCAGGGGAGCGTATAACTTGATTCCGTATTTCGTGAAGGCACGAATGTAAGACGCTTTCCAACAACCAGAGATGGGCACTACGAATTCTAGGTTCCATGCCATCGGCCTATGCATGCCCCGCGGTCTCAGGATTCGTGAACGATATCTTCCCGAGATCTCTCTATGTCTGCGTCATTGTCATCTTGACGACATCCTGGTCTTCTCCACGACCACAGGACCCATCGGTGCTCCCATGTAACGGCCTGTTCTACGAAGACTACTGGGCAACGTTTGTATGCCAACTGGATAGTGCGTTTTCCATCAGCGCAGCCTGCCCGTTCTTGGATACATTGTCTCCGACCAGGGCACAATGGATCCTGCCAAGCTCTCAGCTGTTCTCACGTGGCCTCGTCCTGAGGGACTTAGAGCTATCCAACGATTCCTTGGATTTGCCAACTACTATCTGCAATTCATCCTCACATTCTCTACCCTGGTTGCACCCATGGTGGCTCTCCCCAAGAAGAAGGCGGATCCAGACCTGGCCTCCAGATCCGAACTAGCCTTCAATACCTAAAGTCTGCCTTTGCCTCCTCTCCTGCTCTATTTTCGCCCCCCGGATATCTCCCGCCGTTTTCCTTGCAGTTGATGCTTCTTCTGTGGGCAGGAGCCGTCCTCTGCGCAAAAAGGACACATCAGGCAAGACCAGAACCTGCGGGTTCTTTTCCAAGACCTTTTCCCCTGCCGAAGAAGGAACTATACTATAGGAGATCGTGACCTCCTGGACTATTAATTGTCACTGGGGAGTGGCGTCATCTCCTAAGGGGCTAACATCCCGTTAACATCTACACGGATCACAAAACCTCCTCTTCTCCAATCGGCTCAACGCCTCAATCCCCGGCAGGCCATGTGTCCCTCTTCTCTCTCGGTTCACTTCACCATTAATTTCCGTCCACCGAGAAGAATATCAAGGCCGTGCGTTATCCCGTGCATCCGATTCATGGGGCAAGAGGAATCTCCTCGTCACATAATACCTCCTGATCGCCTAGTCCCAGTTGCCACTTCTACTCTGGCAGAGGTTACCTCCCGGTAAGACGTATGTGCGCCCCGACACTCCTCGTAAACGCATCCTGAAATGGGGTCCTCCTCTATGGGGGCCTGCATCCGGAGTTCTAAAGTCCGGGCAACTTATCTCCCGCCACTACTGGTGGCCTAGCCTACTCCAAGTATTTCAAGGACTTTGTGGCGTCCTGTACCGTCTGTGCCAGAAACAAATCCTCCCATCAAGACCGGCCGGCCTACTTCAGCCCTTGCCATTTCAGACCGCCCCTGGTGCCATATAGGCATGGACTTTGCCACAGACTTACCTCCATCTGCGGGTAACACGGTCATCTGGGTTGTTACTGACCGTTCTCCAAGATGTCCCCACTTCGTGGCTCTTCCTGGATTACCATCAGCTCCTCGCCTGGCTCAGCTGTTCTTTCAGCACATCTTCCGCCTCCACGGCCTTCTCTTCATATAGTGTCTGACAGAGGCTCACAATTTGTCTCCAGATTCTGGCGTGCTCTCCCTGCTCTCAACTCAGTGAAGCTGGACTTCTCATCGGCCTACCATCCCCAGACCAATGGGCAAGTGGAGAGGGTCAATCAGGTTCTTGGCATTATCTTCGACATTTCGTCTCCGCTCGCCAGGACAACTGGTCCAGTCTGCTTCATGGGCAGAATTCTCCTACAACATCTGGACTCGAGTTCTACAGCAAGTCACCCTCTTTGTGGTCTATGGACGTCACCCTCGTCCTCCTCTGCCTCTCTCTCCATCTTCTGAGGTCCCAGCCGTGGAGGATTGTTATCTTACCTGCAGTCATCTGGGAACAGGCTCGACAATCTCTACGCAAGGCATCTGACCGCATGAAGGATCAGGCGGATAGATAAGAAGACCCGCCACAAATTTCTCCCAGGTGACAAATTCTGGCTCTCGCCAAATATGTCCCACTCAAGATTCCCAGCTACAAGTTGGTCCTCGATTCCTCGGTCCTTTTTCGGTGCTAAAGCGCCTCAACCCTGTCACCTACAAACTCCGCCTACCCCCCACGATGCGGATTCCGAATGCTTCCACGTCTCCCTTTAAAGCCAGTGTCCTCAACCGGTTCTCCGATAAGTCTTCCTTCTCTGCCCCACAAGCCGTCTCTGACGACGTCTACATTGTCAAAGACATTCGGCCATGAAAACTGTCAGAGGAAACGTTCTTCCTGGTGGACTGGAAGGGATTTGGTCCTGAGGAGAGGTCATGGGAACCCGAGGCTAACATCCTGGACCAAGATCTCATCAAAAGGTTCTACAGGCTAGAAAGAGGTGGAGCCAAAGGGGGGGGTACTGTCAACGGGCGCGGCGGCGTCCCGTGCTCCGGGCCGCCGCCGCGACCTCCCTCTGAGCCATGCAGCAGCCGTGTCCATAGGCAGGGACCCGCGCTGCTGCTTCTTCAGCCCCGGCGGGCGCCTCACCTCTCCACGCTCCCGTCCGTCGCTGTGTGCCGGCCGGGCGCGCGCGTCCCCGCCTCCTAGGGCGCGCGCGCGCCGGCTGTCCCAGGTTTAAAGGGGCAGTGCGCTCCTAATTGGTCCATGCACACAATCACTCCCTATAAGTTCCAGCCCTGCCCCACTACAGGTGTTGGAGCCTCTACATGCTTCCCATAGCGTTTGGCCCAGCTCCCTGTTGTTCCTGTGTCCTATTCCGCTACCTGGTCCAAGTCCCTGTTCCTGAGTCCTATCCGTTACCTGGTCCCAAGTCCCTGTTCCTTGTTCCCGTGTTCAGCCTGTCACGTGCGCTCTCACCTGCAGACCATTGCCTGTGCCATCTCCTGCCACGCCTCGCCTGCCGACACCAGCAACCAAGCCAGGGGTAGCGACCTGGGGGTCGCCTGCCGCAGCAAGTCCATCCCGCCTTGCGGCGGGCTCTGGTGAAAACCAGCGGCCCCTTAGACTCCGCTCCCTGGTGAGGTTTGTGCCATCGCTGGTGCCGGTCCAGTGGATCCACTACTCCAGGTGTTACAGAGTGTAGGTAGAAGCTGGTCATGGGAATCAGACAGTACTGGTGTGAAGCACCAAAGATTAAAGCAGTAAAGCCTGGGCGTATGTCAGGGAGAAGGTTCAGATTCCTGCCCTTCTCCCTGGCGTACACTTGTCACAATCCGCCACTTGCCCGATGGGTGGGCAGGGGGGGAGGCAACATGGCAGGGAGGAGGCATGGTCTCCGATTTACTATTAATTCCGCCTGCTAATGGTGGAAATCTACACCAATCTCTTCCATATGGCAGGTGCAGATTGGACTGGATTCACTAAGAGGTGTGCGCCTCTTAGTGAATCCGTCAGGGCAGTTGGGTGCGGGGCCTAATTTAAGACTGGTGTACTCATTAACAACCCCCCCCCATAGTCTTGAGTAGGGATGAGCGAACCAAACCGATACGAACCAGATTCGTTACGAACTTTGCAAAAAGTTCGGTTCGGTACCGAACCAAACTTTCAAAAAGTTTGTGACGAAGTTCGTTAAAATCGCAACGCGTTGCAAAACTGTACTTTAATCAGAGAATAGAACAGGCTACAGGGATATTACTCCTATAATCCTTTGTATCCTGTTATTATGTGAATATCAAGGTGTGTGACATCACTCCAGGAACAGGAAGTGCCTGAGCGTCCATGCTCTTTCTCATTGTGTGTCTAGACTGCAGAGAGAGAGGAGGTGTACGTTAGGCAGAGAGGGAAAACACATAGATTACATATCAAAACAACTGGATAAGTACAGGGAGAGATAGAGAAGGAGTATATATTGTTTGTGAGAGAAGCCGGAGAGAGGAAGATAAAAAAAAATAAAAATCGCAAGATACAGGGAAAGCTTGATAAGCTCATACATAGTGAAAGAGGCTGAGAAATCAAGAGTTAGGTAGAGAGAGGGAGAGATAGCCATCTAACTCAAAAATCGTGATATCTAGGGAGAGATAGGGAGATAAAAAAAAGAAATAGGAGAGAAAAGTGAGAAGAGTCACTCAGGAGTCAGGACATGTAGCATTGAACCAGCTACTGTTCCGTGACAGAGAGGAGACGCTAGAAGTTTGTTTGTTTGTGATCAGCCGTTCTTGGTGACGCTAAGTCAGCGCCTCACAAAAGCTGTCCGTTTGTGCTCTGCTGGTTGCCGTTAACCCCGGCTAGCTGCCCGCAACCAAAAAAGTTTAAAAAAAAACCTTAAAAAAAAAAAAAAATGGTTTGTTTGTTTTCAGCTGTTCTAGGTGACGCTAAGTCAGCGCCTCAAAAAAATGGGCCGTTTGTGCTCTGCTGGTTGCCGTCAAACCCCTCTAGCCACCCGCAACTAAAAAAGTTTAAAAAAAACCTTCAAAAAAATTTAAAAAAAGTTTGTTTGTTTGTTTGTTTGTGATCAGCTGTTCTATTTGAGGCGAAGTCAGCGCCCCACAAAAGCTGTCCGTTTGTGCTCTGCTGGTTGCCGTCAAACCCCTCTAGCCACTCGCAACCAAAAAAGTTAAAAAAAAACTTCAAAAAAAAATAAAAAAAGGTGGTTTGTTTGTTTGTGATCAGCTGTTCTATTTGAGGCGAAGTCAGCGCCCCACAAAAGCTGTCCGTTTGTGCTCTGCTGGTTGCCGTCAAACCCCTCTAGCCACCCGCAACCAAAAAAGTTAAAAATAAAAAAAAAATTGTTTTTTTGGGGATAACCTGTAAATGTCTCCTTTGCTGGGTGCCTCCAACCCACAAAGCAATAGTCACTGAAATTTGTGCCTTCTGCCCAATAGATTATTTCTTTTTTTTAAATTTACACCAACCAAAAAACTATGTCCAAGCATCCTACTTCCAGCACTTCCCAGGCAAGGACTGCAATGGCAGGCGGTGAGGGTAGGAGAAGTGGCAGCACCAGGCCCGACGGCAGCCGGGGCAACAGGCGTGCAGCTACCCCAGACACCCAGTGGTTCTGTAAGAACCACACAGCCAGCTGTTTTAGATTGGCTTACCCAATCCTCCACTTCCACCGCCCAAAGCTCCCAAACGAGGTTGGCTGGATCATCCGACACCACCCTTACATGGGAGGATCAGCGACAGTCCTCTGCCCGGTCCCCTGTTATTACTATGCCACCCACCTCTGGGGCACCTTCTGCCAGGGAACTGTTGGCAAATCTTGATCTGCCTTTGGATTCTCTACCACTTTTTAGTGATGATGAGGAGGAGGATGAGGTAGTCCACCAAAGGCAGCAGGTGGAACGTGCAGAAACTGCAGAATAGGTGGTGGCAAAGGCAACACCAACAGGCCTGGAAAAAAATGTGACCCCCAATACCAACTCCCTGTCAGGATGCACCATACACTGCAGACCCCATCATGCAGCATCCTGTCACTGCAACTCAGGCCTCGTCAGCCTCAGTTGCCAGCAGCAGCACAGTCTCACTGCCATGTACACCCCTAATGAGGCAGCAATCCCTGACCGAGTCCATGGGCAAACGTCCGGTGCACTCCAGCAGCTATCCCATGGCACAGAAACTGTCCGGACACCTGGTTAAGCTGCTGGTGCTTCAGTCCCTGCCATTTAATCTTGTGGACTCCCAGCCAATCAATCAACTGCTGCCTCCTCCTCCTTAATTAGCCTCTCCTCCATAATACTGGCCTGTAATCAATCAACTGCTGCCTCATCCTCCTCAAGTAGCCTCTCCTCGATAATACTGGCCTGGAATCGATCAAACTGCTGCCTCATCCTCCTCAAGTAGCCTCTCCTCGATTATACTGGCCTGGAATCAATCAACTGCTGCCTCCTCCTGCTCTTCTAGTAGTCTCTTTTTAATTATACTGGTCTGTAATCGATCAACTGCTGCCTCATCCTCCTCAAGTAGCCTCTCCTCGATTATACTGGCCTGGAATCAATCAACTGCTGCCTCCTCCTGCTCTTCTAGTAGTCTCTTTTTAATTATATTGGCCTGTAATCGATCAACTGCTGCCTCATCCTCCTCAAGTAGCCTCTCCTCCATAATACTGGCCTGGAATCAATCAACTGCTGCCTCCTTCTCCTTAATTAGCCTCTCCTCCATAATACTGGCCTGGAATCAATCAACTGCTGCCTCATCTTCCTCAAGTAGCCTCTCCTCCATAATACTGGCCTGGAATCGATCAACTGCTGCCTCCTCCTCATCAAGTAGCCTCTCCTTGATAATCCTGGCCTGGAATCGATCAACTGCTGCCTCCTGCTCCTGAAGTAGTCTGGTTTTAATAATACTGGCCTGGAATCGATCAACTGCTGCCTCCTCCTCATATAGCCTCTCCTCGATAATACTGACCTGGAATCAATCAACTGCTGCCTCCTCCTCCTTAATTAGCCTTTTCTCCATAATACTAGCCTGGAATCAATCAACTGCTGCCTCATCTTCCTCAAGTAGCCTCTCCTCCATAATACTGGCCTGGAATCGATCAACTGCTGCCTCCTCCTCAAGTAGCCTCTCCTCAATAATACTGGACTGGAATCAATCAACTGCTGCCCTCCTCCTGCTGCTCAACTTGTCTCTTCTCAACAATACTGGACTGAGAGGCGAGCAATCTACTGCTGCCTCCTCCTGGTTCTCGACTTGTCTCTTCTCAACAATAATGGCCTGGGTGCAATCAAGTGCTGCCGCATCCTCCTTGTAAACTTTTTTTCCAATATTTTTTTTCACTATTTTGGCACTTGATTCACTATATTTTATTAATTTTATTCCTATTATTATTATTATTATTTTTTTTTTTTTTTCTCATTTTTGGAAATTTTTTCCCCCACTTTTTTTCATTGTAATATCAACTGCAACTAAACGAAAACTATACCCTATCACACTCCCACAATGTAGCTGCAATTATTCAGCCGTTAGAGCAAGGTTCGTTTTCGGTTCGGTTCGGACCGATCCGAAATTCACGAAAGTTCGCCGGATCGAACCGAACCGAACTTTTCAAAAGTTTGCTCATCCCTAGTCTTGAGGCTCAGTTGTCAACAGTAGAAATCAGACTGGGAATCCGGGATGGGACAGAGACATAGTCTAAAAGGTGAAGAGTCAGGCCAGGTGTTCCAATATGGGTAAAACAGTCAGATTTGGCAACAGGAGAGGCTAACAGAGAAAGGTGTCAGGAAGGCTGGTGTAGTCTGAGAACCAGACACCCATCAGAAAACACGGGGAAGCAGAAATACCTGTTGGAGAATCAAGATAAATGGAAGCCCTGGTGGCATAAACGCCTGATGTTTGTCCAATCCTAGATCTCTACTTAACAAATAATCACCAGCAAACAATAATACGACCCCATTGTCTATCCATCCTACTGTTACCGTCCTCTAAGGTTTAATCAATTAATGTTAATGGACGCCACACAATAACAACCATTCACATGCAAACAGCTCTCTACACAGGTCATTTTCTACCAAGGGATAATTGATTTTTTTTTTTTATTTTATGAACAATGATCATGAATCACAAAGAAGGAACAATAAGATTAAAATTTAAAAGGTCCCTATTAGTGCATTTACAGGAATAGATTATATTCCTGTTTATTGCCAAAGATGATGATACCTGGTCAGTCTTCAGCCGCAAACAATCCTCCTCTCCTCTACAGAGGTCTCCCAGGCCGTAGGTCAAAAATGGACAGACCAAATGGTCACAATCTGTGAACTGCTACCTAGGAGACCTGTATAGAGGAGTCCCAGCTTATCCCTATCATCAGTTTTACAGGCATGACTCCAGTCCCCCGGTTTTAATAGTTTACATGCTGTTGAGTGTGGTGCCTCCATTTGCACAACCAATATAGCTGAGAGTCCTCCACATCGATTTTCTCATTGTATTTGCTATCTTTAGCACATAATTGGAGGTTATCTGTACTACGGAGCGCTGTCTGTTTCTATTATTTCACCCACCTACGTCTGCATACTGTACATATGGTAAAAATACCTTTTTTTTTTTTTGCAAAACAGCTTATTACTAACACAGTCATACTGTTTGAGTAAGATAAATGGAGTAAAACGTGAACGAGACCTACAGTATAGAGATGCACGCTGTGCTACAGAGCCACAGGTGCTCCATGGGCTGCCGCATGGTCTAATGCCTGGAATGGAATCTGTCTTGATCTTTTTACTGTCTGATTCATCTAGCATTCAAAGGTACAGTAGGGGTCCATACACTACGCTAGGTGGTATATAACTAGGAGGTTGGACTAAGCACTTCTCAGTATTGTCAATGTGTCCTTTTTACTAGTAGCAGAGATGTACTTAGTGATATACAGGATTCCATACACCTCAGTCTCATTCAATCCCTGACTTTTAATCCTAGTACTTATTTCCTTATATTTCATTCATTACATCCTTGTTGGCTCAGAAGTTTACATACACGATTAGTTCTAAGTAGCATTGTTATTTTCCAACTTGGGTCAAATATTTTGGTTAGCCTTTGACAAGCTTCTGGGTTTGGGATGGCCATTGCGTTACCTTCACTTTAGTGTCCTTAAAGGCATATTTTCAACTACCTCGTGACGCTCATTGACACATTGATTGAACTATTAGGCTGGAGGCACTTTGGTATGGTAACCACATATTTTCCCTGAACATGTGTGTCCAGATTCCTATTTACTGCTTGTATAGATCAGCAACAGACAATGTTCCCAGACATGCACTACCAATCCCTGGAGCTGTCAAAGCAGTAGAGCGAAGTACAGAGTTACTGTGTTCTTCTTACCACCACTATATATGCAAATACACAGATACAAGTGCAGACCGGACCAGGACAGCAAACTGTTTATTTTAGCTTCTTGGAGACAACGGATCACTGTCTTCTGTGTGTCTCCTTGACCTAACCGTTATCTATGTGCCAGCAGTTGGGAATGTGAATTGCAGCTGACAGATTCACTTTAAAGCAACTCTGTACCTACAGTCTGCCCTTCCCAAACCGCTTGTACCATCAGATAGCTTCTTTTAATCCAAGATCTGTCCTGGGGTCCGTGTTGCAGGTGATGCAGTTATTGTCCTAAAAAACATCTTTTAAACTTGCAGCCCTGTGTCAAATTGACGTGGCCTAGAGTGTCTGTGCCCTAACCTTGCCACCCTCCTCACCATTAGGAATGGCCCTGGCAGAATTTTTCCTATTCCTCACTTTTCTAAACACTGCATAGGTGCCTTAACAATCCAGCACATGTGAATACAAGAATACCTACCTGAAGCATTCCTAATGATGAAGAGGGTGGGGAGGAGGGACGGAGAGGCGGTGCAAGTCAAATGCACAGACACTCTAGGCCAACCCAATTTGACACAGGGCTGCAAGTTTAAAAGTAGTTTTTTAGGACAATAACTACATCATCTGCTGAACGGACCCCAGGACAGATCTTGGATTAAAAGTAGTTATGCAACGGTACAAGTGGTTTGGGGAGGGGAGGGCAGATTGTGGGTACAGAGTCGCTTTAAAGATTGGGAACAAAATGGTCTTCCAAAATTACAATGACTGGAGGAATATTTCCAAAGTTGCGACAAAACTGTTTAATGTTTCAAAAAGTTTTATTAAGGTTTTCACAAGATTTTTTTACAACACGACAGTAGAATATCCTCTACATAGAGGTATAACGCAGAAATAATTGCAAACAGGAAATGCAGTATAACGCAGGAACTAGTCATGCAGAAGATGTCGTTAGTAGAGATAGCAACCAACTATATGCATATAACAGAACACGCATGGGGCCAAAGGATATATATTAGCTAAAAGTGCTGGTGATAATTATGCAGGGAAAAACTGTTAACCAGGCTATCAACAATGGTTATGCATACACGAGCCTTTACTGGTAGCTTCTACAGAGAAATTGCTAACTAAATATGGCTACGAGATAATATGCTTGGATTATAATATGCTAAAAGTGTATAAGTGCACAGGCTAGTAAACTAAGCTATAGACACTATATATCAATGCAGTTAGAATGAGAAAGGAAATAAAAACAAGCTTAAAGTATGCCAAATAATAGTATACATAACATACATGTCGAGCTATAAAAGCTAGGGAAAGCATATGTGCAGCGTACAACTCTAATATACGTTAGGAACGCTGCATGGATAGGGGGCACGAGAGTCCGACCTAATTGGACGTTGAATAATGAATTGTGAAATGAACACAACAGAGCGATCACACTGTCCGACCAAAATCAGTGGTGTCCATGGGTGAAGTTCCATGAGTCCAGCAGCTTCAGACCTTCCTCTGGGTTGGTGACAATACATTTAACATCTCCAAGAGTCACTAGTAGTTGAGTCGAATTTATCCATTTATACGGAATAGCTTTATCTCTGAGGGACCTGGTAAAGCTGGAGAAAGATCTTCGACCAATCAGTGTAGCGGGAGAGAGGTCCGAATAAATCTCAATACGCTCATAGTCACCAGTAAGTTTAATTTGCCTCCTGGCAGTCGAGAGGAGATTGTTTTTAACGTGAATATAGTGAAGACAGACAATGACATCTCTTGGACAGTCACTAGGTAGGTGAGAGGGTCTAGGGACCCGGTGGGACCAATCTATTACTAGATCACGATTTGGGCAGGAGGGCAAAACGTGCTTGATGAGGCGTTGAGTATAAGAGGATAAATCCGATGCAGGAATATTTTCAGGAATGTTGCGAATCTTTATATTATTCCGTCTGGAATAGTCTTCTAAGGCTGTAATCTTAAGCCGATTCTTTATCTAATCTCCACACATATCCGATAAGGAATTGTGAGATGTAATAAGTTCACCCTACGGGCGGGTTCACACTACGGAATTCTCGCGGACAATGTCAGCGGAATTCTGTCAGCTGTCCGCCTTCACGGGAACACACTTTTCTACCGGCTCCATAGACACCATTCTATGGGCCGGCGTATTCCGCGATCTGCTGAAAGAAGTGACATGACACTTCTTTCAGCGTATAGCGGAATATGCCGGCCCATAGAATGGTGTCTATGGGCCGGCGGAAAGGCGCCAGATGTGCGGGCGGTCAGCTGACGGAATTCCGCGGACATTGTCAGCAAGAATTCCGTAGTGTGAACCCGCCCTAATTCTGTAGACTGCTCGTATTAGCAGTTACAGTAGAGATGAAGGCGCAGAGATTGCGCTCCTGAGTGCATCTGCCCCTTCGTTCTAGTGATCAGTGGGCATCTCAGTATCCGGACCCCGACCGATACAAACTTCTGACGTCTTGCTATACGTATTTTTTTTTTTATGATACTTTGAATAATCACTTTTATTTAAGCAAAAGACTGCAACATAAAAATGTGAGCAAAGGGAAAGGGAATGATGACTTGTATATGCACTGTATATTGATATGAAACTAATATGGACAATAAGGAATTTTAATTGGACCCTAGGAGAGATAACTGAATGTGGGCACAAATGTAAACTCTGTACCATTGACCTCAACCATCACATGCAGTGACCAGGTATATATATAAATAGTATAAAGTATACAGTGTATTAACTTTTATAAAAATAGTAGTCTCCAGTGTCCCTCACAGCTGCCTTCAACCTGCTCAGCCAATCACTGGTTGTGGCCAGAGACCATCCAGTCAGTGATTGGCTGAGAGGGCTGTCACTCTCATCTCAGGAGTGAAAAAACTTTCAACCAATCACTGACTCAGACAGTGCCGCAGCCAGTGGTTGGTTGAGTGGACTGTCACTTTTTTCTATGGCTGTGGCGAGGTCCTGTCTCAGTCAGTCAATGATTGGCTGAAAGGGCTGTTGAGAGTGAATGCCTGCTCACCCAATCACTGACTGGCTGTAACTCTCGTCTCAGGAATGACAGTCCACTCAGAAATCACTGGCCACGGATCTGTCCAGTCAGATTGGCTGAGTAGGCTAGAGGAGGCTGGAGACCGGTAGGAGGACAGTTTTGAAGTGTGAAAAGGCGCACATATTTTATTGTGTAGCTGATATCTTCAATAACCCACTCCACCCACTCCAAACTTTGCAAAAAGTTTAGGTTGGTACCGAACCAAACTTTTTGTAAGGTTTGGAACGAATCTCAGTTTGTAAGATTCTGTCCGCTCATCTCTAGTCTAAATGCATATTACAGCATGCTTCAAATGTTATGTACACAATGCATCCACTAAATGAATGGCGCTGCGGAATCTGTTGGCGCTATACAAATAAATGTATTATTATTATTATTAGCATTTGGAAGAGATACCTTAGTGCATTTCCTGTGTCTAAAACAAAAAATGGAAATCTATGTATCTGATACAAAAGTTGTCTCTTCACACAAAATATTGTAATATTGCAGGCAGTAATTTCTGATGTTTCCTAATGGCTGAAACAAGTAATAACAGTGTCCAAAGGGGTTGTTACCTAGCACAGACCGTGATCGGCATATAAATCTGTATTATTATACAAAATTGCATTCTCTACTTTTCTGCTGACTGTATGGCACAGTAGTTTTGGAGGATCCATTATAAGAGCTGCGGAATCTGTTGGCGCTATACAAATAATATTATTATTATTATTATTATTATTATTATTATCATCATGAACTAGGAAGCTCAGGATAAACACAGCTATTGATACCTATTATGATCTGTAAGAATACAGGGCACAATATAACTATATGACTATTATATGACACCATGAGTACCGTATTTTCCGGCGTATAAGACGACTTTTTAACCCCGATAAATGTTCTTAGAAGTCGGGGGTCGTCTTAGACGCCGGGTATGGTCGCCCCATACAGTGGGGAGCTTAAAAATGGCTGCATCCCCACTATATGGGGCGCCCACTATAAAAAAAAAAAACAGTTAACTCACCTGGGGCCCGTTCCCGGCATCAGCACCCGTACCGTACGCGCGCCGTACACTGCCTGCGCTGGAGATCCAAGAACCTCTCTAGGGCAGATGAGGCATCGGCTGCCTGGGAGAGGTTCTCTGTCTCCAGCTGAGGTAATGTATGTCACACTGCCTGCGCTGGGAACGGTACAGAAGGGGCGCTGATGCCGGGAACAGGCCCCAGGTGAGTTAAATGTTTTTGTTTTTGTTTTTTTAAATTACGCTGCAGTTAACCCCTGCCTGACCGCAGACGGGCTGCAGTCAGGCAGGGGTTAACATTTTCAGGCCTATAAGGCGAACCCCTGACAATCTTCTTAAAGGGGTTATCCAGTGTTACAAAAACATGGCCACTTTCTTTCAGAGACAACACGACTCTTGTCTCCAGTTCAGGTGCGGTTTGCAATTAAGCTCCATTCACTTCAATGGAACTGAGCAACAAACCCCCACCCAAGCTGGAGACAAGAGTGGGATTGTCTCTGGAGGAAAGTGGCCATGTTTTTGTAGCACTGGATAACCCCTTTAAAAGTCAGGGGTCGTCTTATACGCCCAGTTGCCTTATACGCCAGGTACGGTAAGTAGAGGTGTAAGTCAAAATCTGCATTATTTAAACACCTGAAAATATTATACGTTACTGTATCTTTAGCCAAGACAATAAAGTTTGATCACTGAGGAACTTTACTGCTTAGTAAGGTGTCTTGTTATTTCTTATCAGGTAAATGCTGAGTCTCCATAAATAAACAGCACCTAGCGCTTTGCACTATTTTAGTCAGTTTACTTCCAATTTTTAATGGAACAATATAGCATTTCCGAACAATTATAGCCAGACAGACCTATTTATTACTAGTAAAATACAAAGTCAATAATGCTAATGATTTGGCTGACACATCCTAATGAATATCATAGATTAATCAGACTCGGAGCACAGTGCACATAAGTGTAAGTCATTGCCAGTGACATTTAGCTGGTGGGCAATCCGCTTCACCAGCTAATGCCTAACTTTAAACAGATGGTCCTGAATAATCTCTAATAGGCAGAAATTAAAATAGCAAATTCCGTCACATTTCTCTGTAATTAGACTTTTTTTTTTATTTTTTCCTTAATAGATTTTTTTTTTCTTCTGGTAAAATAGAAAAATCACAATTTTACAATCTTGTATAGTAAATGAAAAGTCAGTAAATTTGGTGTTTAACACAAAAGCTAACTGTTTTGTCATTTAGCATTTTTTAGGGGAGGCACCTGCTAAAATTATATATACAGTATATATATATATATATATATATATATATGTGTATAATAATATTTTTTTACTATTTTTATTGATAATATATATATATATATATATATATATACAGTATATTAATAGTAATAAAATAAATACACTGGCTGGGCAAGGGCTTAGTGTAGGAATGACGCTGATCCAGGCTCGGTGATCAGTGTATCTGGTCTGCTGCAGACCAGTATAATAGAGCACTGATCTGATGGATCATTGCTTTATTGTATACACTGCATTTATCTCAATGGGAGATCAGTGCTGTGTATATAGAAGTCCCCCAGGGGGCTTCTAATTAATGTATGTGAAAAAAATAGAGTGTTTTTATTATAAAAAAAAGCCCCCTCCCCTAATAAAAGTTTAAATCACCCCCCTTTTCCCATTTTATAAATAAAAATAAATAAAAAAGTAAAACATTTTGGCATTGCCGCGTGCATAATCACCCGAACTATTAAATGATCACATTCCTGATCTCGCACGGTAAACAGTGCAAAAACCCGCTAAAGCGCAAAATTGCGCATTATTGTTTACATCAATTCCAGAATAAATGTAATAAGTCAAAAAGTCGCATATAAGCAAACAAGGTACCGAAAGAAAGAACAGATCATGGCGCAAAAAGTGACACCTCACACAGCCCCATAGACCAAACAATAAAAGCGCTATAAAAATGGCAATAGAGCAATTTTAAACACATTTTGTTTATTTAGAAAGGTTTTAATTTTTTAAAAGCCATCAAATAATATAAAAGTTATACAAGTTACATATCGTTGTAATCATACTGACTTGAGGAACATAGATGACATGTTAGTTTTACCATAGGACAAATGGCCTAAACGCGAAACTCCTCAAAATAAAATTAATTGCACCTTTTTTTCCAATTTCACTGCACATATAATTTTTGTCTGGTTTTGCAGCATATTTTAGAGAAAAATTAAGTCTGTATTTGCAAAGTATAATTGGTGTCACAAAAATAAGGGCTCATGTGGGTTTGTAGGGGGGAAATATGCGAACGGAGTGGCCTTTTAAATACGGGGAGGGAAAAACGAAAGTGCAAAAATGAAAACTGGCTCCGTCCTTAAGGGGTTAAAGACAAATGGCGATCAGTTCACCTGAACTAGAATAATGATCCAACATCCATGATTGCACTGACAGATGGCCAAACAGCGAAATTTAAACTCAAAGTGACGGAAATAATTCTAAACGGAGAGGAAAAAAACGCTGTGTGAAAATAGCCTAATTGTGTAGGGATCCAGTCAGTGCTTACATTTAAAAGGTAGACCATGGGTCTCCAAACTGCAGCCCTCCAGCTGTTGCAAAACTACATTTCCCATCATGCCTGGACAAGCCAAATCCAAAGCTTTAGCTGTCCAGGCATGATGGGAATTGTAGTTTTGCAACAGCTGGAGGGCTGCAGTTTGGAGACCCATGAGGTAGACTATGCTTCTTACTCCATTAGCCTGTTTTATGTGATAGAGAACAGTGGTAAACAACGCTAATAATAGTAGTAGTAAAGAACTAAGATAAAAATAAAATACTGCATAAAAACTGTTACATTGACCCAACACCCACACATTCAACCTCACTAACAGTTCTCATACATGTCTTCTTTGTCTTTACTGTACAATTTTAAAGCTCAATTGCATTTAAATGAGTTATTTTAGAATCTTTAACCTTTTGATAACACACTAGTGTTAGATAACAGTCTAGTGCCGAAAATACACAGCTTTTGCTGGTTCCTAAGGGTCCATTTACACAGAAAGATTATCTGACAGATTATCTGCCAAAGCCAGAAACAGACTATAAACAGAGATCAGGTCATACAGAAAAGCCTGAGATTTCTCCTCTTTTCAAATCCATTCCTGGCTTTGGCTTTAAATCTTTGGCAGATAATCTGTCAGATAATCTTTCTGTGTAAATGGGCCCTTAGTGACAGTACTTTAACCCATAGCTGCACCAGGACGTTACTGAACGTCTTCGTGCCGCTATGGGAGTTCAGTGCCGCTATGCGGAACTGCCGCGATCCCGGGTGCCGCATGTAGCCCGGGATCGCGGCTATTAGCGGGCACGGTCCGATCGCCGTGCCCGCTAATTAAGTACTTAGAAGCAGCTGTCAAAGTTGACAGCTGCTTCTAAATACTTGCTAATCTCCATACCTGGTGGTCTAGTGGGGGGATCGCCCCCCTGCGGCGCAATTGCGGGGGGGCGATCCCCGCATCCATCCATTGCAGCAGCCAAAAGCAATAGAACACGATCTCATGGATTCATGCAGTATAACTATACTGCATGGATCTCTATGAGAGATCAGAGTGTATATACTAGAAGTCCCCCATGGGGGCTTCTAGTATATGTGTAAAGTAAAAGAAAAATGTATTTTTAATAACACAAAATCCCCTCCCCTAATAAAAGTCTGAATCACCCCCCTTTCCCTATTTTATAAATAAAAATAAATAAACAAACATGTTTGCTATCGCCGCGCACGTAATCGCCAGAACTATTAATTAATCACATTCCTGATCTCACACGGTAAACGGCGTCAGCGCAAAAAAATCCCAAAGTGCAAAATTGCGCATCAAATCCAGAATAATTGTAATAAAAAGCGATCAAAAAGTCATATATGTGCAATCAAGGTACCGATAGAAAGATCACATCATGGCGCAAAAAATGACACCTGACACAGCCCCATAGACCAAAGGATAAAAGCGTTATAAGCCTGGGAATGGAGCGATTTTAAGGAACGTATATTTGTTAACAATGGTTTGAATTTTTTACAGGCCATCAGATACAATACAACGGCGCTGATCCCAGCTGACATGTGCAGCTGGGCAGTGCCTCTATTAGCCGGCGCGGGTCCCGTTGCTGCGCCGGCTAATTAAGCCTCTGAGTGCAGCTGTCAAACCTGACAGCTGCACTTAGATGCTTAGATAAACACACCCTGGTGTCTAGTGGGACGGATCTCCCCCTCGCGATGCGATCGTGGGGGGGAGATCCTTTCTTCTGGCCGGGCCGGCACTCAGCGTCGGAATGACGCTGATCCCGGCTCGGCAATAGATTGCTATGGCCTGCAGCAGGCCATAGCAATCTATGACCAATCTGATAGATCTTTGCTGTGTATATACACAGCATTGATCTCTATGAGAGATCAATGCTGTTTATATACAAGTCCCCCAGGGGAACTTCTAGTTAAAGTAAAAATAAAAGTAAAAATGTTTTTTTATTAATAAAAAATCCCCTCCCCTATTAAAAGTCCAAATCACCCCCCTTTTCCCAATTTATAAATATAAATAAATAAACAAATAAATAAACATATTTAGTATCGCCGCGCACGTAATCGCATTCCTGATCACATTCCTGATCTCGCACGGTAAACGCCGTCAGCGCAAAAAAATTCCAAAGTGCAAAATTGCGCATTTTTGGTCGCATCAAATCCAGAAAAAATCTAATAAAAAGTGATCAAAAAGTCGTATATGTGTAATCAAGGTACCTATAGAAAGAACACATCATGGAGCAAAAAATGACACCTCGCACAGCCCCATAGACCAAAGGATAAAAGCGTTATAAGCCTGGGAATGGAGCGGTTTTAAGGAACGTATATTTGTTAACAATGGTTTGAATTTCTTACAGGCCATCAGATACAATATAAGTTATACATGTTACATATCGTTGTAATCGTAACGACTTGAGGAACATGAATCACAAGTCAGTTTTACCATAGGGCGAACGGCGTAAATGCAAAACTCCCCAAAATCAAAACAAATTCCTTTTTTTTTTAAATTTGACAGTGCAAATTATTTTTTTCCGATTTTGCAGCATACTTTATGGAAAAATAATGCCTGTCATTGCAAAGTACAATTGGTTTCTCAAAAAATAAGGGCTCACGTGGGTCTCTAGGTGAAAAAAATGCAAGCGCTATGGACTTTTAAACATAAAGTGGAAAAAGCAAAAGTGTAAAAACGAAAATTGGCTTTGACCTTAAGGGGTTAATGGACAAATGTGGCAGCAGAGAGCACTGTGTCAAGCTGGAAAGAATACACAACTTCATGCTGGACATACAGCAGCTGATAAGTACTGGATTTTTTAAATTGGAGTAACTTTCTGAATCTAATTGATTTGCTGGCCGCCGGGCTGCATTCAGCAAGTTTCTGCAGCCAATACTTCTGTGTTGGCTGCAGGAATGTCCTTTTTTAACATTGACTTGTGGGTACCGTCTGGTGTGCCGGCAAATCTATTAGCCATTCACTTCAATGTAATGTGCGGCCGCCGTCTATTACATTGTGTGAACAGCTATTATTTCAGGACGCTTTTCATTGAACAGCGTTCTGAAATAATAGGCATCTGCATTATTTTAATGCCCATTCTAAAGAAAGGGCGTTAAAATAACCATGTGTGAACACATGCAATGCCGCCCTTGTAGTAAAGAACGGATGGTGATTCCATTGCAATCAGCGTCCGTTTCTTACTTAAAGGGGTTATCCAGCACTACACAAAAAAAGCCACTTTCTTCCAGAGACAGCCCCTCTCTTGTCTGCAGTTTGGGTGCAGGTTTTATAACTCAGTTCCATTGAAGTGAATAGAGCTTAATTGCAAACCACACCTTAGCTGGAGACAAGAGTCATGCTGTCTTTGAAAGAAAGTGGCCATGTTTTGGTAGCGCTGGATAACCCCTTTAAAAAGAACGTAATGTGAACATAACCTGGAGATGGAGTTTCCCAGTCAAGTGTCATAATTAGAGATGAGCGAATACGATTCGATGGAGTAGGTATTCGATCGAATATTGCAGAATTCAAAAGATTCAAATTCAATCGAGTAGTGTGACAAATACACGGGGAACATTCAAAAGCCCTCCCATCACAGTTGGCGCTTTTTAAAATCCAATCACCATGCAGGGAGGCCGTGAGGGACCCTGGAAGTACGGCCGCAGCGCGAAAACGGCGTCTACCCTCATTGGATGGCTGAACCACATGACGTTGAATATTTAATAATTGACTTCCGCTTCTCAACCGCAGATGAGCTTTCAACCTAGCCAGGGAAAGATCTTGGAGCAGGGAGAGATAGGTTTTAGTAGCGTTTTGGTTAGGCAGGATTACTACTGACCCCAAAAGTCCTTTTCAGGGCTAATATCCAGCGAAAAAGTTATCTCTGAATCCAAAGCACTTCTCAGTGCTAAGACATACATGACATAACAGCATCATCAGCAGCAGCTGTATTCATTCCAGTACCCTGTGTGTAGAAGTGACTTATAGTGTCCCTGGTTTAGCCCACTAAAAGCACATTATACATATTGTGCCAGTTGCCCAGTAAAAGGCACGTGATATCTATTGTGCCAGTTGCCCAGTAAAAGGCACGTAATACCTATTGTGCCAGTTGCCCAGTAAAAGGCAAGTGATATCTATTGTGCCAGTTGCCCAGTAAAAGGCAAGAGATACCTATTGTGCCAGTTGCCCAGTAAAAGGCAAGTGATACCTATTGTGCCAGTTGCCCAGTAAAAGGCACGTGATACCTTTTGTTCTAGTAGCCCAGTTAAAAGGCACATGTAGCTATTGTTCCAGTAGCCTAGTAAAAGGCACTTCATACATACTGTTCCAGTAACGTTTGTACAGCATGATGCGTGATACGTGCGGATAAAGTGACGCTCTGCGGACGCACATTGGAATCATGTATGTAACGCTGAGCAAGAAATACGAAGGAAATGTGTGAACACTGCCATAAACATTCGTAAAGCGTTTGCAAATATTTTTCATTCGCAACTGTGGAGAGTGGCATTATCCTGCGATTTTGGGGTGTTGGGTGCACCCAGGCAGGCTCCCCCTGATGTCACAATGTCATTCCGGAGGTGTTTGCATCGTTTAGGGAGGTTTCATGGGGGACTTGGTGACCTCCAAGTGGTCGAATTTGGATTTCCAAGTGCCAAGAAGTTTTTTCCCCACTATAATGGGATCGAATATTTGTTCGAATTGTCGAATCTCGGTGCCTATTTGATTCGAATTCTCGAAAGTCGAATATTTCACTACTCGCTCATCTCTAGTCATAATGTATCATTTCTATAAAAATGTATCTGGGTCTAGGAGCAACGTAAACAATTGGGAAAGTGTCAAACAATGGGGGATTAGTGAATGCACCCGTAAGAGTTTCAATCAATTTTTTTTATAGGATTGCTGGAGTTTCACTTTAACTTTAACATTACAATGCATCCCTGTTTATTAAATAATTATTATTTATCCACATTACTCAACTACTGTTGTAACAATGTCTCTATATATGCCATGGGGACAAATTAATAAAACTGTCTAAAAGAAAGTCTGTCTCTTTTGCCCAGAGCAACCAATTACAATTACAATGCATCCATCAGTAGATAATAAAATGGAAGCTATGTTGTGATGTTTTTGTTTTTTATGTTTTTTTTATTTTATACTTTTTTTTTTTATTACTGACCAGCCAAAGGTATTTTGAAGTCTTCTGATATGTGTAGTCTTTGTACTGTACTCCAAACAGTACTATTATTACCGTATTTAGGCTGCGTTCACACTACGCATATTTCAGTCAGTATATTTCAGTCAGTATTGCAACCAAACCAGGAGTGGATTAAAAACACAGAAAGGCTCTGTTCACACAATGTTGAAATTGAGTGGATGGCCGCCATATAACAGTAAATAACTGCCATTATTTCAATATAACAGCCGTTGTTCTAAAATAACAGCAAATATTTGCCATTATATGGCAGCCATCCACTCAATTTCAACATTGTGTGAACAGATCCTTTCTGTGTTTTTAATCCACTCCTGGTTTTGGTTGCAATACTGACTGAAATATACATATACTGACTGAAATATACGTAGTGTGAACCCAGCCTAATACAAACACCATCACACTTGTAGTCTTTTTCAGAATGGTTATCCCAAATTCAGGTACTCAGGAATTGTCATGGCTCATTAATTAGAATTTTATAATCCTCCCAAGCCTGATTTACAATGATTTACACCTGCTCAGGTGCAGGTGTGGCTGGATTCACTAGTGTGCCTCTTAGTGAATCCGGTGGGAAACCTGTGGACAGGGCCTAATGTAAGGCTGGTGTACTCGTCTTCATAATTGTCCCCCATTGAGTCCAAATACCAGACATTATTTCAAAATTACACCCATGAGTGTACACATAACGGCCGTCATTTTAAAATAACGGCCATCATTTGGCATTAAATGGCCAAAAAAAAGATGGTGTAAATATAGCCCGTATCAATGAAAATAATTTATTATCTAGCCCCAAAATTTCTTCTCCAAATACGGTGGTACCTCGGTTCTCAAACTGCTCCGTTCCCAAACTGCTTGGAACTCAAGCTGTATATTTAAGGAAAGTTTGCTTTGGTTCTTAAACTCTTGCTCGGTTCTCAAACACTTTTTGGGCCCCCAGTCTTGAAGTACAGTAATACCGCCTTATTTGAAAGAAAATTTACCTGGAAGTAACATTTAGAATTCAAACTTTGCTCGGTATCTGAACGTTTTTGTGAGTGTGGATAGTGGGTTGTACCTGGTGAGTTTAGCACTGGTGAGGCTTCATATACAGTACAGTATAAGATTGCTTAAGTGCATATACAGTACAGTAGTAGTACAGTCAGTGCACCACCATCTCCCATCCTGTACTGTATAAGACTGCTGGAGTGCATATACAGTGCAGTAGTAGTACAGTCAGTGCACCACCATCTCCCATACATTACAGTGCTGGGGGAGGGGCAATATACAGTAAAGGATGAGTGAGGAGTTAGTGACTGCTGTACTATAATTGCTGGTTTTATTGAATGTTTCTTGTGTATAATGTCCTGTACTGTATAGGGCTGTACTGTACTGTAGTGATTAAACTAGACACTTCTTAGTGTAATAAATGAGTATTGTAGGTAATTATTAGTGGGTGCTGGAACCAATTAAACACATTTACATGATTTCCCATGGGAAAATACTGCTCGGTTCTCAAATTGCCTTCTGGAACCAATTAAGTTCGAGAACCGAGGTACCACTGTATTGGTTCCATGGCTTGCTATTTAGAGGAGCTATTTTATGTAAGAAATCTTCAAAGATTAAAATATAGTAATAAAATCTATGCAAGAAAATTACTTCTGAGGCATCAATCTCTTTAGTTTCAAAAGGACTCATGGCTATATAACAAGGACTCATGGTTATATAACAAGGACTCATTGCTATAACAAGGACTCACGGCTATAACAAGGACTCGTGGCTATAAGAAGGAATCATGGTTATATAACAAGGACTCTTGGCTATATAACAAGGACTCATTGCTATAACAAGGACTCACGGCTATAACAAGGACTCGTGGCTATAAGAAGGAATCATGGTTATATAACAAGGACTCTTGGCTATATAACAAGGACTCATTGCTATAACAAGGACTCACGGCTATAACAAGGACTCGTGGTTATATAACAAGGACTCATGGCTATAAGAAGGAATCATGGTTATATAACAAGGACTCTTGGCTATATAACAAGGACTCATGGCTATAACAAGGACTCATGGCTATAACAAGGACTCATGGCTATATAACAAGGACTCATGGTTATATAACAAGGACTCATGGCTATAAGAAGGAATCATGGTTATATAACAAGGACTCTTGGCTATATAACAAGGACTCATGGCTATAACAAGGACTCATGGCTATATAACAAGGACTCATGGCTATAACAAAGACTCATGGCTATATAACATGGACTCATGGCTATATCAAGGACTCATGGTTATATAACAAGGACTCATGGCTATAAGAAGGACTCATGGCTATATAACATGGACTCATGGCTATATCAAGGACTCATGGTTATATAACAAGTACTCATGGCTATAAGAAGGACTCATGGCTATATCAAGGACTCATAGCTGTATAACAAGCACTCATGGCTATATAACAAGGACTCATGGCTATATAACAAGGACTTACGGCTATAACACGGACTCATGGCTATATAACAAGGACTCATGGCTATATAACAAGCACTCCTGGCTATAGAACAAGGACTCATGGCTAGAACAAGGACTCATGGCTATATAACAAGCACTCATGGCTATAGAACAAGGACTTATGGCTATAACAGGGACTCATGGCTATATAACAAGCACTCATGGCTATAGAACAAGGGCTCATAGCTAGAACAAGGCACCTTAATTTGCATATTACATGTACAGAAATGGCACAATTGCTAATACCCTTGTGAGTAACTGGCAGCCCACAGGCATTACCTGGCTTGTCTTTGATCTTTAAACTCTATAATATGTAAAACACAGTTCTGTGCTTGCTCTGAGCAATGTATCATTCAGAACAGATCATACGGAAAATATGTAAACAGCTGAACATACATATTTGGCTGCCTCTATATTTCCCATATACTCTGCTTGAAAATGACTGGGCACGTTTGATGATCTGTGCAGCAAACAAAGGGCATGAAACATCAAAAGTAATGTGCGACCCTTTGATGGGGTCATGGATTGCATTTCAACCTCTATAATGTGATAGTTTGACCTGTACTGCTCTATCAGATGCTCTTTCATAAAAGGGGTCTGTATGGTGACTCAACTAATAATAGCATTATAACAGGACACCGCGCATACTTGTGCAGCTGATACCCTTCTTGTCTTGTTTATATCACTGCTTTTCAATATCATGTTCAAGGTTTGCTACAAGTTAAGTAGATGGGCCGTACATTAGTTAGTTCCATAATGCTGTTATTTATAACAATGGGAATTCTAATGTGAAATTATTATTATACGGTGTTGTTTGAAATAACGGCTGTTAAATGATGGCCACTAGTGATGAGAGAACACGTTTGTAAATGTTCGTACAGACATGACGCTAATTGTTTGTGGTCGCCGATCACCAACAATTGTTTGATGATCGGTATGGTTACAACGATCAGTTTTGAACATATTCGAACATGCGAATGTTTATCTGGCGATGTATGCAGCTGCGCAATTATGCTTTGCACTTGACATATGTATGCATGTGCGTAACTCTAGACTGAATCGTATGCAACTGCGTCATTTACGCTCTGCACCTGATAACCTGTACGCATGTCCGTAGACCAAAACGTACGCTTCTACTGTACGTTCGTTACTTGTTTGCGAATATTCAGCAAAAGCTAACCGAACCAATCACAATTACTTTTTTTAATGTGCGTGTTCGGGATCCAAACCAAACATTGGGATGTTCGCTCATCACTAATGGCTACCCAATAAAAACAAACATCTTTTTGATGGTGTGTGAACCTAAATAAGGTTGGGGGGGGGGAGTTTGTCAAGTTAAACCTACTGTATAACCCTAATGTGGTGATCCAGAGGAAGGCAACAGCCCTCATGAGGCAATTGCCCATTGCAGATAAAAAAAAATTCTTCTCAAAGGTCACAAGCCGTTCATTGTTTAGCCAGTGCTTAGTGTTGGTCGAATCTGTGA
This sequence comes from Dendropsophus ebraccatus, assembly GCF_027789765.1. NCBI lineage: Eukaryota > Metazoa > Chordata > Amphibia > Anura > Hylidae > Dendropsophus > Dendropsophus ebraccatus. The sequence continues at coordinate 26,320 of NW_027209207.1, forward strand.
AAATGTTGGGGTTCAGCAATGTTATCCGAACCTGAATGCTCAGCTTATGATTCCCCGTGGGTGAAGACATTGGATGTAGCCCTAGGGAGTCCTGGAAAACAGCCATAGGCCATGACCCCACAAAAACTTTTTTTAAAAGCTTGATGGCTGTTTTTTTCATGCCTTTCATGCCGTCCAAAAAAAAAACAAAAGTGAAATCACGGCAGTCCAAAAAAGCGTCCTATAGCCCAAAACAGACTTTGTGTGGTTGTAGCCGATGGCTGTATCTATTTTCCTAGCAACCCTAGGGCTGTATCCAACTTTTGCAGCCATAGGGAATGAAACGCTAAGCGTTCAGGTTCGGATAATGTTGCCAAACACAAACATTTGACAGGTTGGCTCAACACTACCTTATATTTGTGGTAACCATCTATAGATGCATTATAGGTAAAAATAGGAAGCCAACATAGAAGTACCCCTTTCATTGGCTAAACCAGACATAGTATACTTATAACTACATTTAGTAAATTTTCTGAATGTATATGCTGTTTGGACGGGAATAAAAAATAGTTTTTGTCTTTACTATTTGAAAGTAGCCAATGTGTAGACAGTAGACAGTGCCGACAATTATCCTGTGATCCAATTATGCCCATATGGCTTACTTCCCGCTTTTTACAGGGTCACTGAGATTCAATAAATTGTTATCACTAATAACCTTTTTCCTACAAAATCTTTCATTTTTTGGCATTTCTCTGTAGATCAGACAAAGTGCTACGCATGAGACAACAAATTCTACCTCCACATGCAACAATATTAGCCAGTACCAGCCAATTCAGCAGACAGATAACACCAGCTTGGGAGCTCTATGACACTACCTGACCCAAAAAAAAAAAAACCCTAAAGCTTTTAGGGCCACAACGACACTAATTTTTACATTTTTTTTTTTACTGTTTGACTTTTTTTGTTTGCCCACCATTTGAAGCCCAAATAACGTCCATTATTTCAAAACTATTTATATTTCTGGAAATAACTGATGTTATTGTTAAATAGCATCCTTTATTAGGCCTTAAAATGACAGCCCTCCAAAAAGGCAGCCATCAAATTGCCCAAAAATGACATTGTGTGGGTTGTGGCTGTGGCCTACTCTACATATTTGTAATGTCCGGAGGGGTTAGAGGGTGAATGCAACCCTGGAACTAAACCCCCCGGCTGTCCCTACCTACTTGACGACAACCCTAAACAGTTGGCCCCCAACTGGGCGGCAGTCCCTTCCTAAGATATTGTGAGGGATAGGGACTGGCGTTTCCCTATGCCCGCTACCCTCACAGCCCGGGGAAGCAGCGCCGATATGTCAGGCGAGGGTGGCGCTGCCACGGGCGGGAAGGCAAGTTTGTTACAATATTAAACTGTGATTCCTCCATTTTTTTTGCCCAATCTTTATTTGGACTAGAAAAGGCGATTTGTTAAAAAAAAAAAAAAAAACTGTCAGCTAAAAAAAGACGTCGTGTTTCCGTGGCCAAGTATTGCTTTACATGGTGGTACCCTGTTTTATGCTGCTTCACACTGCCTTAAAATCTCTCTAAAAAAAAAAGAACGCTGTTTCCCCCCCCCCCCAGAAATGGCAGTGGGCAGATGTTAGCTGAAAGTCAATGGAAGTTAGGATCGGCCTTACACATATGGCTTTTGGGGGGGTCGGGTGGCAATTTTTGAGTCTATAGTCTGGTCTAAACATTGATTCAAAAAACACCAAAAAAACACATATAAAGTAAAAATGCCTTTTTAGGGACAAAAAAAAACACCACATTTTTAGCTCTGTTATTATTTATTTATCTATAGGGCCCTACTGAATTGTATTAGGTAACTGCACAGGCATGGAGGGAGCTCTTTAGGTTAGTACAGTCAAGCCTTTAATATATCAACTGTATGTTGTTTTATTTATCACAATTACAATAGAGAAGTAGTTTGTCTATAATAAAAATACATTCGATTCAGTATGCTGTTTTTTTTTTTGTTTTTTTTTTTCATTTTTCCATCATAAACACATAAAGTTTCATTGTCTCTTTTAGCATCCATTCTGGTTTAAATTTCTCGAGCAGTTCACAAAACGAAAAGTGCAATGTAAATGAATACCTGTATGATACAACTACTCTCAAATTTCATAAATTGTGAATTCTTTCTTTTACAATATTTGAAACAATCAGCAGTAAAACGTAAACATTTTAGCACTTTTTTACCTTGATTCAGAAATGGAATACTTTCTCTGACAGTCGATGATAAACAGGTGATAATTTGCCTGGAAAATCCATGTTCTCCTTCACATCCCATAAATGTGAACTGCCCCTCATGCCAAATAAATTAACGCCTTCTGTGACTTTTGCCCTGGAACACAGAAATAAACATATTCATGAGTGCGGTTACAGAAAAACATATGAATATGAAGTCATCGTGTCTGAAAGAACCTGAAGGCTTCTGTACCACGTAAAAAGTATTATAAACCAGTATTAAAACGGGACTCGGTTACTTTTTACTGAATTGGCATTGGATTTCGAGTTACGGGTGAGAATTCAGTGGTGTAGGGTAATTCCACTAACGGAGAAAAAATTATCTTCACATGAAAGGAGAACTGAAGTCAATCACCCCTGAAAGACTTGTGTCCGCTACAGAAGAAGTGTTCTAATCCATACTGCCAGACAACAAGACAGCAAATCTCAACACTGACAGATTGCATAGGGTCTCAAGATCAAATCCACGTCCGCAAGACCGACCTTGAGATGTCATTTGTCATTATTACCAAACTAAAGAACTTATATTAAGAAAACTCAGGGACAAACTGGAAATTATCTACAAAGGGCCAAAGAGTGATATTTATCAAAATACATCTCCTGCGACCTTGCCACAATGTAGATTGATTGAAACCTCTTCCAGATCTATTGAGAACCAAAAAAAATCAGCTACTGTTGGCCCCATATATTTGGCATTATGATTCATCTTACTGGCCAGTGATTAGTTCTTCCTTCTCATACAGACCACCAGAATGTACAGTATATGACAATCTCGAGATGTAGAACATCCCAAACTGGACCATTAGAGGTCTTCGCTTACTTCCTATTGTAACATACAGTGATTGTGAACCCGCTGTGCTATTCAACAGTTTTAGCCCACACCAGAGAGTGAAATCTAAGTGCCCTATAAGGCTGCATTGACACGTTCAGTGTTTTTCCTGATCCATGAATGTAGTCGGCTAGCTACCACCGTGATCCATGAATGAACATCCATTTTGCATCCGTTTTGCATCTGTGTCCGAGTTTTTCACGGATCTGCTTAAAGCATTTCAAATTACACTGATTACATCACATCTGAGTTTTTCACGGATGAACACAGATGTCAAATCCATGTACATCCATTAAAAACACGGATCTCATTGATTTCTATGGGGGAAATCTGTGTTGTGCTTCTGTTCCAAGTTATAACATGTCCTGTTTTTAAAATGGGAGATCCGTGAAAAAACTGAACCTATGAATAGCCCAAAACAAAGCAATGGGCTATAAACTTGTCCAAGTGAACGGACAACTTTACGGAACCTTAGAATGCAGCCTAAGTTTTTACTCTCCATTCTGCTCCAGTATGGACTAGAACTGGACTTCTGCGGCTAGAGGACACCAGGTTGCTGAACAAATTTAGAGCAGTCGGCCACATGTACACACTAGTGGCCTGAGGCATCATTGGAGCAGGGGCCAGAAGGAGGGGAAAGGCGGTGAAAGACACAAGGATGAGCAACCCCAGGAAAAGCACAGAACACAGGAGCACAAAGGCGGGGAGTGGAACCTGAAAAAGCGGTGAGTACCGGGACCTAGTAGTGTTATACCTTCATCATGGTATCCTGCTAGTGCTTCAAAATCTCAATGAACAAAGAAGCATTAGGACAACTTTACCCCAGTGTCAGACTGGGGTATCTGGGGCCCACCAGAGAAAGGATCCTGAGGGGCCCATTAATGAAGAACCAGTAAGAAACATCATGTCAGTCATTTTTCTTTAGGTTCTAAAGCTGGGGCCCACCTGAGGATTCTCTGGTCCTCTGTTGGGCCAGTCCGACATTGCTTGGCCCCAAAGAAAATATTGATTAACACTGCCTGAAGACTACTATATCCTTTGTAGTAGCCTTATCTTTAATGAAAAGGACATTTCCTATTTCTCTTATAGTTCATCCCACAGGTTAAATGATATTTGTGCCTTAACTATCACACTTTTTATACTGCCTTATATATTCTTTGTTCATTTTGATTTTCTGTTTGAGATTTATATATTTTTATCCTATAGCTGACTACTGAGTATTGATGAGCAAACAAGTTCGAAAATGTTCGTATGTTTGTAAGAACATGGCGCTAATTGTTTTGTATTTGCCGAACAATTTCTTTGATTATCAGAATGGTTATAAACCATTATTTTCAAATATATTCTAACTTGCCAACGTACACAACTGTGTAATTTACGCTTTGCGCCTAAAAAACAGATGGCCAAACATAAACAGACACAGAGGGGCGCTAATATAGTGTAGTGATTAGATGGATGAGCACTATAAATGGATGTTAGTGCAAAGAACTAACCTTATAGTGTTTGTGCAAACTGTAGGCATAAAACTAGTGATAGCTTGTAGAAGTGTAGCAATGTCCGCAGCCAGGCATTCAGTTCGTAGCTGATGGCTTCCGTCTTCAGGCTGGGTTCACACTATGTAATCTTTGAGGCTGTATTTGGTCCCTATG